>NW_028317842.1:620833-925000 GCF_062004578.1 Staurois parvus
GTTTCCTTCAGTAGCAAAATATAACTGGGCAGGGCTGATACCATTCCTTTGGTTTTAGTCCACAAACTCCTTTGTGATGTCAACAGACAACAGGATTTAGGAGATAAATACATTTCTGGCAGGATCAACAGATATCTTTCTGCACTTGCAGGGTCTTTATAGTGATAGATGGGGAATGTGCACACATTACAGAGATGTACTTCATAGATTATTTCCTGACACACACTAACTACAGCGATAACTTCTGACCAGTCCAACAATAATTTATTAACAAATACAAACTCTACCGGAAATGTTGGATATCTCCCCTTCCGGACACGAGACGCACTCATAGCAGCATTTATGAATGGAAGATGCAAACTTTTTTCTGCTTCCAGGTAAACAGCGATCTGAGCACCGAGATACCGGAACCTGAAATCAGATGTTATTAATATTATTTCCATAACTTCTCATGAGGCCATGCAAATTAAGTGTTACAAATAGGAATGAGGTTCAGGTTTTCCTCTCCCATGGGTTCAAGGTTACATAGTTAGTCTGGCTGAAAAAAGACCAAAGTCAATCCAGTTCAAACAGCAAAGCACAATACAATTTGCTCCTGCAGGGGAAAAAAACTCCTCCTGATCCCCCGAGAGGCAATCGGATATTCCCTGGATCAACTTTCCTATAAATATTATATCCAGTTATATTCTGTGTATCCAAGAAAGAATCCAGGACTTTCCTACAGCAATCCACTGAGCTGGCAACAACCAACTCTTGAGGGAGTCTATTCCACATTCTCACAGCTCTTACTGTGAAGAAACCTTTCTGTGTTTTGAGATTACATTTCTTTTCCTCCAAAGAGCGCCCCCTTGTCCTCTGTGATGATCTCAGGGTGAATAGCTCTACAACGAGTTCACTATATGAACCAATGATGGATTTATACATGGAGATCATATCCCCCTTATGTATTTATACATGGAGATCATATCCCCCCCTTATGTATTATACATGGAGATCATATCCCCCCCCCTTATGTATTATACATGGAGATCATATCCCCCTTATGTATTATACATGGAGATCATATCCCCCTTATGTATTATACATGGAGATCATATCCCCCCTTATGTATTATACATGGAGATCATATCCCCCCTTATGTATTATACATGGAGATCATATCCCCCTTATGTATTATACATGGAGATCATATCCCCCTTATGTATTATACATGGAGATCATACCCCCCCCCCTTATGTATTATACATGGAGATCATATCCCCCTTATGTATTATACATGGAGATCATATCCCCCCCTTATGTATTATACATGGTGATCACATCCCCCCTTATGTGTTATACATGGAGATCATATCCCCCCCTTATGTATTACACATGGAGATCATATCCCCCCCTTATGTATTACACATGGAGATCATATCCCCCCTTATGTATTACACATGGAGATCATATCCCTCCTTATGTATTATACATGGAGATCATATCCCCCCTTATGTATTATACATGGAGATCATATCCCCCCCTTATGTATTATACATGGAGATCATATCCCCCTTATGTATTATACATGGAGATCATATCCCCCCTTATGTATTATACATGGAGATCATATCCCCCCTTATGTATTATACATGGAGATCATATCCCCCCTTATGTATTATACATAGAGATCATATCCCCCTTATGTATTATACATGGAGATCATATCCCCCCCTTATGTATTATACATGGAGATCATATCCCCCTTATGTATTATACATGGAGATCATATCCCCCTTATGTATTATACATGGAGATCATATCCCCCCTTATGTATTATACATGGAGATCATATCCCCCCCTTATGTACTATACATGGAGATCATATCCCCCTTATGTATTATACATGGAGATCATATCCCCCTTATGTATTATACATGGAGATCATATCCCCCTTATGTATTATACATGGAGATCATATCCCCCCTTATGTATTGTACATGGAGATCATATCCCCCTTATGTATTATACATGGAGATCATCCTGTCACCAGTGCAGTACAGCGTCATCATATAACTGGCATGGCGGTGATCAGGGACACTGACTGGTGACAGTGTGAAAAACAAAAATATATATATTTTTTTTAATTAAATTTGTTTTCTTTTTTTAAAGATTTTTTTTTCATATTTCACTATGACCAAAGTAGTACAATATTACCATAGTAACATTGTACTACTTTGGGGAAGTGATCAGTATTTTTTTTTAACACAATTTGCTTATAGCAAAGAATTACTTTGCTATAAGCAAGCATTTACCTGAATGACATCGATTCATTCAGGTTTATTTTTTTTTTTTTTTTTTTGTGCTTAGCTGGGATTTGGCCACAGCTAATCACATGACATGTGCATGTGATTAGCTGTGACCATTCACAGCTAGGCACTAGTATACAATGGATGGCATGAATGAAGCCATCCATTGTATACAACTGTCATGTGACCTGCTGTGATTGGTCACAGCAGGTCACATGGTACCGGCAATGGGGGCCGATACTCAGATCTGTCATCGGCCGTGTCCGAGGTACACAGCAGGTGACAGATCATGCTGCTGCGCGGCTCTGCAAGCGCGCGAACTGTGCATGTGCGGGAGGACGCCATATGGTGGCCTCCCGGAAAGTTAGTGCATTTTTACGGATGCCATTTGGCCATAGGCCGGACGTCAAATGGTTAAGGAATGACATCAACGTCACTCCCTGTGCTTCTGGCATATGGACAGCAATGCGTCAATGTAAAAATCCCCGAAGGAACAAAGGGTCCAAGGCCAACACATCTTATAGGCATTACATTATGTTATAAGGACATTATGAACTTCTTGAGGGTCACAATTGATGTATTAATGAAAATCTCTTTATTTCAGCACTGCTGTATCTATATAAAACCTATATCCAATGTCACATATTCCAAAGGTTTACCCTCCCCCCCCCCCCCATTACCTTCTATGCCAACTTTATTCTATAAGAAAAAAATAGAAAATAAATATCTTGTAAGAAACGTTCCACGTGCACAATATTGCTGCCATCAACAACCTTCCCTGACTCCAGAAATGACCCCTTTCACGAACAGGGGCAGACTGACCATTCGGGTACTCAGGCACTTCCCGAGGGCCTGGGGTCAGTAGGGGGCTCCATGAGATGCCCCTGGTACCTTTTTCATAGGCTTTTTTGAGTTTGGTCAAGGACACAGGGGCCTTATGATCCCCTATTGCCCGGGGGCCCCATGAGTTGTCAGTCCACTCCTGTTCACGAACATACACATTTACAAGTATATCTTATATCTCAGAAGAAGGCTGAAAAATCCTTTTAAGTACAAATTATGAACCTCTTCAGCAAACAATATAAACAGAAAACTTCAAGTCATTCTTACTTTGCCGGTTTTCCAGAGGATGATATCACTCATTCTGGGATATGTTTCAGGCACAAAGTCTGGGCCTTGGATAATGGCAATCTGGGTAAACTGAAAATATTCAGGGCTAAAAAAAACCCAACTTTCTAAAATAAGATTTGTTTGAATTTCCTTCTTCTCATTAAAGTAGATCTTTGCTCCGGTTTGGTCGGTGTAATAAACATTTCTCACGTATTTGTGCAGCTTTTCATGGAAGACAAAAATATACACATTATCATATACAGGTCAAAGAGTTCTGAAATAAAAAGTCTGCTGAAAAAATACAAAGTGGTCAGATTCAGTGTATGAGGTGGCCTTTCTAGGAATGTGAATAGGAATTAATGAATCAGGAGAATCCCCTGATCTAATAATTCAGAAAATCATCAATATTTCATTTTATTTTCAGTATGGACAAATTTATATGTATATATACACTATATTGCCAAAAGTATTGGGCTGCCAGCCTTTCCACGCACATGACCTTTAATGGCATCCCAGTCTTAGTCCGTAGGGTTCAATATTGAGTTGGCCCCGCCCTTTCCACACACATGACCTTTAATGGCATCCCAGTCTTAGTCCGTAGGGTTCAATATTGAGTTGGCCCCGCCCTTTCCACACACATGACCTTTAATGGCATCCCAGTCTTAGTCCGTAGGGTTCAATATTGAGTTGACCCCTCCCTTCCCACGCACATGACCTTTAATGGCCCCCCAGTCTTAGTCCGTAGGGTTCAATATTGAGTTGGCCACGCACATGACCTTTAATGGCCCCCCCAGTCTTAGTTCGTAGGGTTCAATATTGAGTCAGCCCCGCCCTTTCCACGCACATGAATTTTAATGGCCCCCCAGTCTTAGTCTGTAGGGTTCAATATTGAGTCGGCCCCGCCCTTTCCACGCACATGAACTTTAATGGCCTCCCAGTCTTAGTCCGTAGGGTTCAATATTGAGTTGGCCCCGCCCTTTCCACACACATGACCTTTAATGGCATCCCAGTCTTAGTCCGTAGGGTTCAATATTGAGTTGGCCCCGCCCTTTGCAGCTATAACAGCTTCAACTCTTCTGGGAAGGCCGTCCACAAGGTTTAGGAGGGTGTCTATGGGAAGGTTGGACCATTCTTCCAGAAGCACATTTGTCAGGTCAGGCACTGATGTCGGGGGAGGAGGCCTGGCTCACAGTCTCTGCTCTAATTTATCCCAAAGGTGTTCTATGGGGTTGAGGTCAGGACTCTGTGCAGGACAGTCAAGTTCCTCCACCCCAAACTGGCTCCTCCATGTCTTTATGGACCTTGCTTTGTGCACTGGTGGGCAGTCACGTTGGAACAGGAAGGGGCCATCCCCAAACTCCTCCCACAAAGTTGGGAGCATGAAATTGTCCAAAAAGTTGCATTTTTGGTTCTATAAACTTCAATGGAAACGCTGAAGAAAAGCATGGGGTGTGTTTTTAGTGCATTTTTATTTTAAATATGCCTAGCAACAAGAAAAAGAAAAAAAAAAAAGTAAAACTGCAAAACGCATCAAACATGCATCAAAACATCAAAAATGTGCAAAAACGCAATGCAGAAATTGCTCAAATGCAACCTGCATAGGTGTGAACCTAGCCTAAGAGTTCCCTTCACTGGAACTAGGGGGCCAAGCCCAACCCCTGAAAAACAATCCCGCACCATAATCTCCCCTCCACCAAACTTTACGCTTGATATAATGTAGTCAGGCAAGTACTGTTCTCCTGGCAACTGCCAAGCATAGAAACATCCATCGAATTGCCAGACAGAGAAGCGTGATTGGTCACTCCAGAGAACAGAATCCAGTGGCAGCATGCTTTACACCATGGCATCTGATGCTTTGCATTGCATTTGGTGATGTAAGGCTTGGATGCAGCTGCTCGGCCATGAAAACCCATTCCATGAAGCTCTCTACGCACTGTTGTTGGGCTCATCTGAAGGTCACATGAAGTTTGGAGATCTTTAGCCATTGACTCTGCAGACAGTTGGTGCCTTCAGCATGCGCTGACCCCGCCCTGTCATGTGACGTGGCCTACCACTTGGTGGCTGAGTTGCTGTTGTTCCCAGTTGCTTCCACTTTGTTATAATCCCACTAACAGTTGAGCGTGGAATATTTAGTAGCCAGGAAATGTCACGGATGGACTTATTGCACAGGTGGCCACCTATCACGGGACCACGCTTGGAGTCACTGAGCTCCTGAGAGCGACCCATTCTTTCACCAATGTTTGTAGAAGCCGTCTGCATGCCTAGGTGATGATTGTATACACCTGTGTCCATGGAGGGGATTGGAGCACCTGAATCCAATGATTTTGAGGGCTGGCCCAATACTTCTGGCAATACAGTGTATATACTGTACTTGGTAGAGAAAAAAAAATGTCTGTCTATTACACTCAGGCTATTAACACTAAGAGATAAGCAGAGGACAGAGAAAGCGTCATATGAAGTGATTGGCACTGATTGTTATTAAGAATTTTCAAACCCATCTTTATGTATTGTTCATTACCACAATGGTATCGCCATTGTCTGAGGGTTTTATAGCTGGACCGTTCCTCTCTTTTAGACTTCTAAGGGCTTGATACTGTTCAACTGTCAAATTTCATGCGATAGATCCTAAGCAGGGGCGGACTGACTATTTGGAAACTCGGGCACTGCCCGAGGGCCCGGGGTCAGTAGGGGGCCCCATGAGATGCCCCTGGTACCTACATAGGCTTTTTTTTAGTTTGGGTAAGAACACAGGGGCCCTATGATCCCCTATTGCCCGGGGCCCCATGAGTTGTCAGTCCACCCCTGATCCTAAGGCCATATTCTCTATCTCCTCCACCATTCATCTGACAAATAACTCTACACTTGGGTTATGTCTGAGTTGGAAACATAATGGATTTCTTTTTATATTCCAGTTGTGATTTTGAACTGGAGGTAATGTCAGTAGTATCTGTAGGAGAAAAGCCTATCCAGACTGAGAGCATTCAATAGGGGTGTTGTTTGTTTTGCAATACTTTGCATGTGATCACTGATTGGCCAATCAGTGATCACATGATCAGGACCTCGTACAGAGGTCGCGTCCGATGACACTGTTCAACAATTTTTGTTTTTTGCCAGTTTTGGAAATGAAAGGATCCATTTCTTAATGAATTTCACATTCTGAGTTCAAATATAACAATGAAATTTGTCAATTGGCTCTAGTTTTTCTGTAAACGGAAAGTTTTCTACTATAGGCGTAATGACTACATAATGCACAATAATTATATAGATAGATGTCTTTCCACAAATATAAAGCAAGTGATATTGACTACATAACAAAGCCTAAATGGCATAATATATTGCATAGGATTACCAAGAAAAATTATAGCCATAAGCTAAGTTGAATCATTTTAATACTTAGGATTCTCACTAGTTTTGTCTTCAGTTTGTGTCGGTTTTGCTTCTCTTGGCTTTTCTCTTGTATTCGAGAAAAGGGCTATCTCTTACAACTGCACGTGACTACACGCTTCAGGTTCTTCCTCACTTGACTCAACCACGAAGGATTCTGGTGCTTTAGGAATTGGTAGCCCCTCTCCATGAGGAACTGGACGTATTGCCGATGGAATATTTGGATAGTGCACAGATAACTTTTTCTTCTTATTTAGCCCTTTTACAATTGGAGGCACCATACAAAAGTAACAATTACTAACATGATCTGTTGGCTCTCTCCAAATCATTGGCACAGCGAAAGGCATAGATGCCTTTTTTCCATTCAACCATTGCTCCAGTGCCGTCCCACAAGAATTGCAGCATATATGTGGTGCCCAGCTCTTGTCCTGGTCTCCTATCTTGCAGCCAAAATACAAGTTGTAGGCTTTCTTAATCATTCCTGTTATCCTCCTTTTTTGTGAGATAAAAGTTATTTCACCGCAGATATAGCAGAAATTATCTGCTTTATTCACACAAGTTCGAGGCATTACTGAGTAGCCTATATAAGCATAAAACGAAATGTAAAGACGCTGTCGAACTCCAATCAGCTACAGATACTGCAGCTTTTATGCAGTGAAGTGATGCAATTAAAGGCTAATATTGCATCATCGCAGTATACATGCAATTTTCTATTGGTCACCAGTATCAATTGCGCAATATGCAGCTGAAGTTGCATCATAATTTTGAATGGCTTACGTCATTAGATGGGTGAATATATCATGGAAACTAGAGCCAATCAACATTTTTTAGGGTCATTTTCGTTTTCAGCACCCCAAAATTATGTAAGATTAGCAAATTTTATGCCCAAAACTTTTTACCTGTTGAACAGTGTGATCGGTGTTTCACTGTGTCCGGAGGACACAGCGGGCACCGGATTGCGGTGCTGTGTGCTCCCAGGGAGCGCGCATAAGCAGGGTGCGGGGAGGCCATTTATAAACGCCCACCTGACCCTGCACTGGCACCATCTGGCTGTTTATATACAACGGCTGGTCGGGAAGTGGTTAAGGTAAAAACAGGGTAAACAAAGATGGCGGCTCCTGCACACACCAGAAAAGACCTCACAAGTAGAGATGAGCGAATCGAACCAGGCGAACCGGAATTCGAGTCGAATTTCAGGAAATATTCGATTCGCGGCGAAACCGAAATTTTGCCTACTTCGGGTGCACGAATCGAACATTTCCCGATCAGCCGGCAAAAGTGTCCCTGCAGTGAGCTCCGCTATTTCTGACAGTTCTCTGACAGAAGGAACACATGTTTAGCGGTTGAAACATTGTATCTATTAGTTTACATTTAGGATACAGATGTTTCAACCACTGTTCATGTGAAGAAGCTGTGAGAGAACTGTCAGAAATAGAGGAACTCTGCACATACACTTTTTGCCGGCTTGGAATTATTCTTCTTTTCATCCTACTTCTTCTTCTTCTTCATCTTCATCCTCAGAAGAAGAGGATGAGGATGAGGATGAAGAAGAAGAAGAAGAAGTAGGATGAAAAGAAGAATAATTCCAAGCCGGCAAAAAGTGTATGTGCAGAGTTCCTCTATTTCTGACAGTTCTCTCACAGCTTCTTCACATGTACAGCGGTTGAAACATCTGTATCCTAAATGGAAACAAATAGATACAATGTTTCAACCGCTGTATGGAAGGACAGTCCCAGAACTGTCATTAATAGTCTATTTCTGACAGTTCTATGACATTCCCTCCATACAGCGGTTGAAACAGCTGTATGGAGTGAATGTCCCAGAACTGTCAGAAATAGACTATTTATGGCAGTTCTGGGACATTCACTCCATACAGCGGTTGAAACATTGTATCTATTTTTTTCCATAAATGATATTCTGCAAATACACTTAGAGGAGCGCTGCAGATACACTTTTTGCCGGCTTGGAATTAATCTTATTTTCATCCTACTTCTTCTTCTTCATCCTCATCCTCATCCTCATAAGAAGAAAAAGAAGAAGTAGGATGAAAATAAGAATAATTCCAAGCCGGCAAAAAGTGTATCTGCAGCGCTCCTCTAAGTGTATCTGCAGAATGTCATTTATGGAAAAAAATAGATACAATGTTTCAACCGCTGTATGGAGTGAATGTCCCAGAACTGTCATAAATAGTCTATTTCTGACAGTTCTGGGACATTCACTCCATACAGCTGTTTCAACCGCTGTATGGAGGGAATGTCATGGAACTGTCAGAAATAGACTATTAATGACAATTCTGGGACTCTGACAGTTCCATGACATTCCCTCCATACAGCGGTTGAAACAGCTGTATGGAGTGAATGTCCCAGAACTGTCAGAAATAGACTATTTCTGACAGTTCTGGGACAATCACTCCATACAGCTGTTTCAACCGCTGTATGGAGGGAATGTCATGGAAATGTCAGAAATAGACTATTAATGACAGTTCTGGGACTCTGACAGTTCCATGACATTCCCTCCATACAGCGGTTGAAACAGCTGTATGGAGTGAATGTCCCAGAACTGTCAGAAATAGACAGAAACTGTTACAGAACTGTCCTTCTTCTCATCCTTCTCCTTCTTCTCATCCTTCTTCTCATCCTTCTTCTCATCCTTCTTCTCATCCTTCTCCTTCTTCTCATCCTTCTCCTTCTTCTCATCCTTCTCCTTCTTCTCATCCTTCTCCTTCTTCTCATCCTTCTCCTTCTCCTTCTTCTCATCCTTCTCCTTCTTCTCATCCTTCTCCTTCTCCTTCTTCTCATCCTTCTCCTTCTCCTTCTTCTCATCCTTCTCCTTCTCCTTCTTCTCATCCTTCTCCTTCTCCTTCTTCTCATCCTTCTCCTTCTCCTTCTTCTCATCCTTCTCCTTCTCCATCTTCTCATCCTTCTCCTTCTCCTTCTTCTCATCCTTCTCCTTCTCCTTCTTCTCATCCTTCTCCTTCTCCATCTTCTCATCCTTCTCCTTTTCCTTCTTCTCATCCTTCTCCTTCTGCTTCTCCTTCTCCTTCTCCTTCTTCTCATCCTTCTCCTTCTTCTCATCCTTCTCCTTCTTCTCATCCTTCTCTTTCTCCTTCTTCTCATCCTTCTCCTTCTTCTCATCCTTCTCCTTCTTCTCATCCTTCTCCTTCTTCTCATCCTTCTCCTTCCTCTCATCCTTCTCCTTCTTCTCATCCTTCTCCTTCTCCTTCTTCTCATCCTTCTCCTTCTCCTTCTTCTCATCCTTCTCCTTCTCCATCTTCTCATCCTTCTCCTTCTCCTTCTTCTCATCCTTCTCCTTCTTCTCATCCTTCTCCTTCTCCTTCTTCTCATCCTTCTCCTTCTTCTCATCCTTCTCCTTCTCCTCATCCTTCTCCTTCTCCTTCTTCTCATCCTTCTCCTTCTCCTTCTTCTCATCCTTCTCCTTCTCCTTCTTCTCATCCTTCTCCTTCTCCTTCTTCTCATCCTTCTCCTTCTTCTCATCCTTCTCCTTCTCCTTCTTCTCATCCTTCTCCTTCTCCATCTTCTCATCCTTCTCCTTCTTCTCATCCTTCTCCTTCTCCTTCTTCTCATCCTTCTCCTTCTCCATCTTCTCATCCTTCTCCTTTTCCTTCTTCTCATCCTTCTCCTTCTTCTCATCCTTCTCCTTCTTCTCATCCTTCTCCTTCTTCTCATCCTTCTCCTTCTCCTTCTTCTCATCCTTCTCCTTCTTCTCATCCTTCTCCTTCTTCTCATCCTTCTCCTTCTTCTCATCCTTCTCCTTCTCCTCATCCTTCTCCTTCTTCTCATCCTTCTCCTTCTCCTTCTTCTCATCCTTCTCCTTCTCCTTCTTCTCATCCTTCTCCTTCTCCATCTTCTCATCCTTCTCCTTCTCCTTCTTCTCATCCTTCTCCTTCTTCTCATCCTTCTCCTTCTCCTTCTTCTCATCCTTCTCCTTCTTCTCATCCTTCTCCTTCTCCTTCTTCTCATCCTTCTCCTTCTTCTCATCCTTCTCCTTCTCCTTCTTCTCATCCTTCTCCTTCTCCTTCTTCTCATCCTTCTCCTTCTCCTTCTTCTCATCCTTCTCCTTCTCCTTCTTCTCATCCTTCTCCTTCTCCTTCTTCTCATCCTTCTCCTTCTCCTTCTTCTCATCCTTCTCCTTCTCCTTCTCCTTCTCTTTCCTCATCTCCAAGGGCATTTAAATTAAAGGTACAGTGTTCTGCACTAATTTAAAGGCTCTCTGAAGCCTAGAAACCCTTTTTATAAGTCATCTTCGTAGCGAAGAAATTCGCATCGAATCGAATTTCACACTGGAATTCGCCGAATCAGCCGAATCGAATTTTTGAGAAATTCGCTCATCTCTACTCACAAGTTTCCGTCCTGCGCATTACGCCACAAGTCACGTGGCTTCTTCAGGGATCTGCTATACCACTCCCAAAACTTTCTTGCTCAATAGTTACATTCATGAAAAATTCTAAGATCTTTTTCTAAATCCTCATGCTTAACAGAAAATGATGTCTCCAGTCTATGATAACAAGGAATCACTTGAATCTACTCACACTCCTACACCTCTTTCTTGGGGTACACATTCACACTCACACTCCTACACCTTTCTTGGGGTACACAAAAATAAATCCAATAAGTTTCCAACTCAGACCCAACCCAAGTGTAGAGTTATTTGTCAGATGATTCTTGTGATGGCCACCTGTGGGTTTGAACAGGGGAAGACACCCCCTCCAGCCACAGAATTCTCTCATCTCTTTAAAGTAGTCCTTTCTATCTGAACACCCCATCACTGCAGTCACTCCAAAGCACGTTTGCACAATTCAACAACAAAAATGGAGCACTGGCTCTTTAAGGGCTCCTAGTTTCTTTCCTGCAGGTTCTCCTCATCTGTACAGACTGTGCTCTCTTATGCTCAGAAATGCAGTTCATAACTTGTATAACATTCACTTTTCAGCGGAAACTCCATATCTGTTCAATGGAACCCTCCACCATATGTGAGAACCAGTCTGAGTGGGATAGTGTCAGGTCAACTCTCAATGCCAGTGGCTGTCCATATCCAATGCTGTTTCCCTTGACAATGCAGGTGCAGGTAGACCAGCTATCAATGTACAGCTTGCAAGAGGATTTAGTGTGGGAAACCCAGGCAAGACACCGAGGCAAGGGTGTTTGTGGTGCAATGAGTGGGGGCATGCTGTCTCCAAGTGCCTTTTGCTAGAACTTACAGCACAATGTGACATGGCCAGACATGACCTGTGTCTGCATTTGGGAAGCCTGCTCGGCGTGCCAGGAAAGAGCAAAAGGCTGACCAGAAGTTTAAGAGGCGTGTGGTTCCCTGTAGGAATGCTGGTGAGGTCAGGCCTGCTGACTGTATGGTAAAGATGTTGCCTACAGATGATGGAGGCAAAGTAAAGAGGAAAAGAAAGAATTCAGCATGCTTGAAAGAGCCAGCAAGGTTCAGCTGAGAGAGAGCCATCTCCAATTGCAACAACAGAAAGTGTGTTGCCAGGAAGGAGGAGTATCGGGGGAAATGTGACTCAGCATCCCACTCTACTTGTTGGGAGACACCAGGAGGGAAACATCTTGGCGAAAAGTCATCCGGTACCATGCTTGGAATGTGATCAGATGGGGCAGGATATCATGACTAGACCCAGGTTTTGGTATATGGCTGGAGATAAAATTGCTGGGCAAGAGGCTTCACCTGCAAGCCCAGTCTCATATATAAAATGTCTGTCTTTCATGCCCCGGCAACACAGAGGAAGTTACTTTTAAGCCTACATGGGCTGTCAAAGAGCCTGAGATGCCTGCTCTAGCTTCACTCTTTAGCCGCCTGGGTGAAATGGCAGGTACAAGTAAAGCACAGGACATAGCAGATTAGTTCCAGATCCAACACACTCAAATGAAAATGGTGAGGCCTACTATGTTGATGGAGGTGATTGTAGCCGTATTAGTGCACTTGCAACAGAAACAATTGAGTACTGTCCGTGATACTTATTTTTATTTGTACTAACATACAATTTTCAGGATGGAGAAAATTTATGTTGATGTAGAAAACGTTTTCTCATGACTCCAATGCTGGAATTGCTAATGCAGTGATTAAAGACAATAACTGTGAGACTGTCCACTGGCGTGAGAGTGACCCCGATTGGGAAACCCACTGAATGTTACCTTGAGAGACACTTGCCTCCTTACAATGTTCTGTATACCCTTTAAATGTTTAAGAATCCGGGAGGCGAGGCGGGGTTTAGGGTCATGTGACCACCGTGACACGCCATCACATGATCTGGAAAGGTCCTGATCGAAAGAGGAGATCGGGACCTTTCTGCGAGTACCGGGCATGTATGCTGGGAGCATGCAGGGCGCGCGCTCTCAGCACATCTGTTCTTTTTTAACCTCCCTGGCGGTATTCCCGAGTGTAGCTCGGGGTAACATTTCAGTACCAAGAGCGGTAACCCAGAGCTACACTCGGGAATACCATGCGGCACTGCTCCGGCATGTGTTCTTCACTTACCTTACCCTGCGCTCCCACGATGTGTCCCCTGCAGCGTCCCCGGCCATCTCCTCCGGCTGATTCCGGCATCCGGCTTCTGTGTCCTGTCCCTGTGACGTCGGGACGTACGGGCGCCGCCGCCGCCGCCGGCGGGAAATTTAGAGATTTTAAAAAATGTCATTTTTTTTTTTTTACATTTTACATAGTAAAACATTGCTGTCTCAACCAATTTCACATACATTTTGTCCCGAGTGCTTTGTCCTGCGCCCTGCCTGCATTTTGTCTGTTCTTTCTGCCTGGAAACTGAGAAATGTCCATGGCGTCCAAAAAGTGTCCCTTTAGGTCAAAAGCGGTTTAGATCAGCTAGAGAACAGCGATAGTAAATCAGAACCACTTGCAGAATTGAGTGATAATGATTCGTGGGGGAAATTCGTCATCAGACACTGAAAACGATTTTGCGACTGAGCTCAGCAATGTGCGAACTTGGCGCTCTATTTCACATTTCAGTGTTTTTGGTTTGATTATATTATTGAATTAAATTTTTTATTATTTTTATGATTATTTATTAAATTATAATTTATGATTTTGTGTTTCAAATTTTATCCTACCCGGGATGTTTACTAGACTCTTGTTCGGACAGATTTCAGTGAGTTTTTCCTAAAAATTACAGCCTACAATAAAAAAAATACATATTTCCATGCAAAAAAATGGTACCGCTTTCAGCACCAAAAATCTGAAATAATCATACCGCCAGGGAGGTTAATAGAATGCTAATGTTAATGTGCGGCCGCTCGGCGTCTAGGCCCAGACGTCGGGAGGCCGCACATTTGCGTTCGGACGGCGTGAAGAGGTTAAGACAGCAGAGGTGTCCCAAGGAGCTTGATGTGTTAGAGCCAAAGATTACCCAAACAACCGTGGGCCACCCTGTCGGGTAAGAGTATTTTCCCAAATTAAGTTTTTCTATGTTTTTGGAAGAGCCAGAAACTCATAACAATGAGACTATATTATAGCAGTCTGCCATTGATGAAATACTGGTGGGTTCAACACAGACTTACAATATGGAAAATGTGGTAATGGACTTTATGTTTAAAGATACGGTGTGGCAAACAGACAAAGTATCTGGCAAGATTGTGAAAAGGTTCAAAGCTAGATGGGTATGATAGGACTATAGTAGAAATGGTGCAAAGCAACATTCATAGAGAGCACCAGGCTATGGTGGCAGCTGACGACAAGGCTACCTCCAGCTGGGAGGAGGCCCCTTTAAGAAACACAACCTCTATAGCTTCAACCTCCCCATATCCTTAAGGATTTAGGTCTGGATTCTAGGTTCCCTTTATAATAACAAACATGTTATTTACTTGTACTATTTACCTTGAGGGGTCCTGGTCGGTTGGACGAACAGGTACTGTGGAGTACTACTAATTGAAGTGCGGTAAGCAGGCTGCACTAGACAAAAATGGTCATTGTTGAAAGAGTTTGATACAGTGTTTGTTGGTAATATTGAAAATTGTTTCAATGTTCACTGCTGGGTTGCTGCCTGGTAATTTGGTGTATTAAAGGTGGACTGCTAGGCAAGTTGAAGATGTCCCTCCACATAACAGTGTGATGGAACGTACGGTACTATGCAAAATGTAACAATCTCTTATTACAAATAATAGAACTGCAGACATTATAGTACTGTATGTGAATTTGATGCAATATCTTATTCGGCCACAAGATGCCACTAGCAACAGTTCCAGATCCAGCTCTATGATCGGTTTGGCACAGGAAAAAGAGGGAGAGACGTTTTGGAGAGGGTAGGTGAAGGTCAGTGCGGAAAGGCTGGCGAAAAGAGGAACCCGTTGTCATTGTTGGACACCAGAGACAGCGCTGCAGGATCTTAGAGGACTGAGAGGAGGCTGAACAGTTGAACTGAGTGAAAGATCATATAGGACGTGAGTACTGCTGTCTGCAACTCCCTCCATGAGGTCGGTGGTACTCTGCTGAGTCGCCATTTTAGAGACACACTGACACAGAGAGAGATACCCAGTGGAATTTCCCGCCAAGTCGCTGTATTGATTTTACCAGCACCAGAGATTAGTAAAGTGTGTGTCGTCTCCCTCGGTTGTCTGCAAAGTCTGAAACCATATATCGGAGACAGTGAAATTACAGAGAAATCCCTAAATGAGAGATATGTGCTGAAGTGAGAACAAGCCCTTTACCCAGGATTGCTACTATATTTTTCAAAGACATTTTTGTAGGATTTTCTGATGAAATCAGCCACATTCTGTTTAACAGTTCACCTATATTAAAAAGAGCTCCAACGGGCCCCATCTAGAGACTGCAGAACTTTTGTTCTGGTCAGATATCAGGAAACAAGGGGAATGTTTGTCACTCATTATAGTTAAGTGCTGGTAACTATTTTATGCAGTAATGTTTATACTTGTTAATATATGTGTTTGGTATAGGACATGTTATGTCCATAATATACATGATTATCCAATACGGTTACTAAGATTCACTACGCTTAGAGTCATAGGTGATATTTGCACCCTGTTTCTAGATGGAATAAATCCCCCAGGGAAATTTTATCTCTTAAAGCCAGTGTGTGTTTCATTGGATTCTGCTGTGTTGTCAGTCCAGGTAAGAGCTGTGAAACCCACATCATATACCAATATATTGATAACACCCAGGGGTGTGCTACAAAAAGGAAGTTGTGAAAAAATGTTAAATCGATGTTAAACTCACTGGCCTGTAATTGCCGGCTTCTACCATGCTGCCCTTCGTGTGGATAGGTACAACATTAGCTGTCTGCCAGTCATGGGGAACGTCTCCTTTTAGAAGAGATTTATTAAAAAGATCAATTAATAGTCCAGCAACTAGACCTCAACGTTCTCTTAGAACTCTGGGATGATCCATCAGGGCCCATTGCTTTATTAATCTTTAACCGAACCAGTTCCTCTGCTACCTCGTCTTAGGAAATCCTAAAAATGTTCCATCATTACTAGAACCAATATGATTTCCCAACGTACTATTGCTAGTATAATATATTTATGAGAAGACTGAACAAAAGTAGTTGTTTAAGTGATTTTCTACATCCAGATCTCCCTTAACATAAGTGTTGTGCCCAGTTTTGATTTTTGTGATCCCATCAAATTTTTTTCTATCACTAATGTATCTAAAAATGGTTTCATCTCCTTTCTTAATAGATTTAGCAATTTCTTCCTCTTTCTGTGCTTTGACAGCGCTGATAATGTGTTTGGCCTCCTTTTATCTGTTCTTACTCTTCTCTGTCAGCTACGCCTCCTGTTTCCTGGAATCTCCGATATGCTGATTTTTTTTCTCTTCACTATCCTACTTACCTCTTTAGTGAACCATATTGTTTTTTTTTTCTTCTGTTTATTCTTACTAACTTGCCTGATATATAATCTAGTTGCCTCCAGGATGGTAGAATTTAAAAGTGCCCACTGATTACTTACTCCTGTTTTACTCCAACCTTTTAATTTATTTTTTTTAGAAATTCACCCATTTCAACAAGATTTGTCTTTTTGAAATCAAAAACTGTTGTAGATGATTTTTCAGTTCATATTTTATCAAACCAAAGATTTTGATCACTAGAACCCCAATTTTCTCCCACCTCACCATTAGACAGTTGATCCCCATTGGACAGTACCGGGTCTAGAATAGGATCACCTCACGTTGGACTTTTTACTAACTGTTTTAGAGAAAGACCATTCAGTGCTCCTATTAGATCCCTGCACTTGCCCGTAATAGCAGATTGAGAATTCCAGTTAATGTCAGGTATGTTGAAGTCACCCATACATAGTCAAAACCTCCCTCTTCATTGCCATTTGAGCCATCTCATAAATCAAAACATCAGTGACCCCCCCCCCCCCCATGTGGGACTGTAGGGACTGGATCCTTTTCTTTAAAGGCCTCATTGCTTTTTCTGAAATCAGCAGAATGATGGACTTTACCAAAAAGCTGTCATTTTATTTTGTCTGTCCACAGCACATTCTTCCAAAGCATTTTGGCTTGCTCGGGTAAGTTTTGGCAAACTCCAATCTGGATTTTTTTATGTTTCTGTGTCAGCAGTGGGGTCCTCCGGGGTCTCCTACCATAGTGTCCCTTTTCATTCAGATGGCGACGTATACTGTGAGCTGACACAGTTGTACCCTGTGCCTGAAGGTCAGCATGAATTTGCCTGGAAGTTGATGGAGGTTCTTTATCCACCATTCCAACAATCCTTTGTTGCAATCCTTGATCAGTTTTTCTCTCTCGTCCATGTCCAGGGAGATTAGCTACAGTGCCATGGGCTGTAAACCTTTATGACGATGTTGCGCACAGTGGACACAGGAACATTGAAATCTCTGGAGAAGGACTTGTAAGCTTGAGATTGTCCATGCTTTTCCACAATTTTTGTTCTCAAATCCTCAGACAATTCTTTGCTGCTCTCTCTTCTCCATGCGGCACACAGAGACACCCAACACAAAGGTGGAGGCCATTTGCCACCATTCTCATTGGTTGCCGGTCTGATTTCTATATTGTCAGCACCTGGTCATTGATACAGGTGAATTTAATTACAAAGTACAGGAGTGTCACAGACTTGGGATGCAATTTATTGCTTACAATTTTTAGAAGATGCCAATAATTTTCCCCAGTCCATTTTTGGGGTTTTGTGTGAAATGTGTCAGATTCGGCTTTTTGTTTCTCCACTTTTTTGTGTCATACCAATACAAACAGAATAAATAAACATGAGAATGCCAAAACATTTGTCATTGCAGCAATTTTATAGGCAAATTGGTGCGCTATCCGACAGCAATGCAGAGATGCCAATATTTTTGGCCATGACAGTAATTGACTTCTTTCATTTGTTTGTTTTCTAAATATTTCTCTGTCTATTTTAATGTATTGTAAGTTATTTTTTAAACATGGAAAAACACATTAAAAAAACATGCAATAGAATTAATATTGACACCACTGGCGACAAAGGGAGCTAATTAACAGGGACCACCTGCTAATTAAATGTCAATGCCTGCTAATAATGTGAGAACATGTGATTCTAATATTTGTGTGCCCCCTCCTCTTCCTACCCTCCTTCCCTGTTTAATACCCCCTCAACACTCCATATGCTTTACCAAGGTTCAACACGAAATCAAGAATACCTCTAATATTGAAATTTTGTAAACCTTTATCAACCCCAGCCGATTGGTGGGGTAAATATTTCATACCATGATGTATTACCATGCTTACCAATGAACTGAATATTCTATGTTATGTTCTCAAAAATGTCAATAACAATATTGAAATAGAATATTTGTGTACCTTTGACTACAACAATATTGCATTTACTAGTGCCAGTTGCAGTGTGCATAACTTCACATTGAATGGGTGATCCTCAGTGAACTCTGTGGCACGTCACACCCTTAGCCACTTGCCTACCAGGCACTTATACCCCCTTATTTACCAGGCCAATTTTCAGCTTTCAGCGCTGCCGCACTTTGATTGACAATTGCGCGGTCATGCAACATTGTACCCATATGAAATTTTGATCATTTTTTTCTCACAAATAGAGCTTTCTTTTGGTGGTATTTAATTGCCACTGGGCGCTTTACTTTTTGCGCTATAAATAAAAAAATTGCAAAAAATTTGAAAAAAAAAAAAGTTTCTTTGTTTCTTTTATAAAATTTTCCAAACAGGTATTTTTTCTCCTTCACTGATGTGCGTTGATGAGGCAGCACTGATGGGCACTGATAGGCGGCACTGATGGGCACTGATAGGCAGCACTAAAGGGCACTGTTAGGCAGTACTAATGAGGTGGCACGGATAGGCGGCACTGATAGACAGCACTAATGAGGTGTCACGGATAGGCGGCACTAATATGCAGCACTGATAGGTGACACCGATTATGGGTACTGATAGACGGCACTGACTGGCATCACTGATGGGCACTGACTGGCGGCACTGACTGGCACAACCCCTGGGCACTGACTGGTGGCACTGACTGGCAGCACTGCTGGGCTGAACTGGTGGGTGGCACTGGTGGGCAGCACTGGTGGGTGGGCACAGGTGGGTGGCACTGGTGGGCACAGGTGGGTGGGCACAGGTGGACACAGGTAGGTGGCACTGCAGAGTGGCACAGGTGGGTGCACTGCTGGGCACAGGTGGGGGCACTGCTGGGCACGGGTGGGCGGAGCTAGTGGGCGCACTGCTGGGCACAGGTGAGCGGAACTTGCGGGTGTCACTGCTGGGCACGGGTGGGCGGAGCTAGTGGGCGCACTGCTGGGCACAGGTGAGCGGAACTTGCGGGTGTCACTGCTGGGCACCAATCATCAGGGCACTGATCATCAGTGCCCTGATGATCGGTGCCGATCCCCGCTCTGACAACTGCCGGTTCTCGGCAGTACTTTCCTCACGATCTGACAGCGTGAGGAAAGTGCAGCCGAGAACCGGCACTTGCATTTCCCTGTGATCAGCGTGTCATTGGACACCGCTGATCACGTGGTTAAAGGCCGCTGTGATTGGCCTTTTACCACATCACGTGATCAGCTGTGTCCGTAGGACACAGCGATCACGGAGATCGCCGGGTGCACGCCCCCTGAGGCGCGCAGGAGAGCGCGTTCTGGGAGGACGTCATATGACGTCCACCCAGAACTGGCCGGCCGCAGTGCAGCCGTCATTCGGCTATCTGCGGTCGGCTACTAGTTAATTAGTAACCTGGAGGTGCAGTTATTATTATTATTATTATTATACAGTATTTATATAGCGCCAAAGGGTATGCTCAGCGCTGTACAGTAGCAAGGGGGACAGAACATGAGACAAGACAGTAACAATACAATACACGAGGGGTTCGAGGGCCCTGCTCTTTCGAGCTTACAATCTAGGAGGGAGGGGGAGGTGGTACAGGAGAAAATGGCTGTGGGGGATGGAGTGGTGGGAGGAGTGGGGGAGGATAGCTGTTAGGTGAGGTCAGGAGTTAGGTGAGGTTGGGGTAGGCTTCCCTGAAGAGGAGGGTTTTCAAGGTGCGCCTGAAGGTGAGGAGGGTAGGCGACAGTCTGTTGGATTGGGGTAGGGAGTGTAGTGCCTTTTGAGATTTATCAAAAACATAACTTCATTCCGACAGCAAACCAGCCTAGCCATCTGTTAAGGGTTAACTTTTCTTGGTTGAAATTCAAAGGACCCTCTAGTGAAGACATGCAGATAATGGGTGAAGGGAGCTTTTTCCAGAGACAATAGACTGTTTGACTATCTACAGGTGGCCTAAGACCTACAATTCTGAGAAGTTTAAATTGGCGACTATGAGACTAGCTAAAATGTGTATATGTCAACAAATACTGTTTGTATATTGGGGTTGAGGAGAGTACATCTACAAAAGCTAATCAGACAGTCAAATAAGACGTTGGACCTCTAAACATTGAGTCACCACACCAATAAGTGAACAATATATGAGACATACTTGCAAGTCTGAGAAGAGTAAACAAAGCCTTGAAAAGAGTGATGAGTCAACAGTCTTTTCAAACAGTTTTTCTTTAAACTACAAGGACAACTGGTGGTTGCCCTATTATCATTACAATGGACATAAATAGAGATGAGCGAAGAAATGAAAAATTCGATTCGACTGATTCGGCGAATTCGTGGACAATATTCGATTCGAGTCGAATAAATTCGCTGTGAATTTAACTTAAAAAAGGGTGTTTCTAGGCTTCAGAGAGACTTAATATTAGTGCAGAACACTGTACCTTTAATTTAAATGCCCTTGGAGTCTGCTGGGGAAGAGAAATAATACTGTCTGTCAGTATGACATGCAGATGAGTGCCGTCGATCTTAGAATCACTGCACACTTCACTCCTTTGGCCAGTCACGGGGCCAAAACCAGTGTTTGGAGCCACAGTGTGGCGGTGGAGGCAGCAGCAATGGGAGGCCATACAGCAACCTATGACAAAATGGAAACCAGCAGGAGCGTGAGGAGACCTGAAAGTGGCACATGGCAGAGTGGGAGCAATGGGAGGCGGTACAGGGACCCAGGTCACACTATGGGCCCAGCAGCAGCGTGACCAGGCGGTACGGGGGCCCATGGCCGATATGGGGCTTGGTGGCACCTATGGAAGGCCTGTAATCTGCCAGCAACCTATGACAAAATGGACAACCGCAGGAGTGTGAGGAGATTTCAAAGTGGCACATGGCAGAGTGGAAGCAATGGGAGGCCGTACAGGGACCCAGGTCACACTGTGGGACCAGCATCAGCGTGAACAGGCAGTACGGGGGCCCATGGCCGATTTGACCTCATTCATCCCATAGTCCTGCCGACTCACGAATAGCGTGGCCTCCTCAAAGGGCCTGAGCAAGCGCAGGTGTCACACATGAGCTGACAATGGCTGACATCTAAGTTACACAGGGAGTACCTTTATCCGCTTTTAACATCAGGAAATCTGTGATGGCCTTTAGCTGTTCGTAAAGGCGGTCTAACATATGTAGGGTTGAATTACACCTTGTTGCAACGTCACAGCATGAGGAGTCGGTACGGGGGCCCATGGCAGATTACATGTCTGGCAGCAGCTATGTGAGGCCCGTAATCTGCCTGCACCCTATGTCAAAAAATTTAACACACCAGCAGTGTGAAGAGACCTGAAAGTGGCACATGGCAGCAGAGTGTGGCGATGGAGACAGCAGCAATGGGAGGCCATACAGGGACCCATGACAGACTCTGGACTTGGCAGCAGCATGAGGAGGCGGTATATAGGGGCCCATGGCAGATTAGGGGCCTGGGAGCAGCTATGTGAGGCCCGTAATCTGCCTGCACCCTATGTCAAAAAATTTAACACACCAGCAGTGTGAAGAGACCTGAAAGTGGCACATGGCAGCAGAGTGTGGCGATGGAGACAGCAGCAATGGGAGGCCGTACAGGGACCCATGACAGACTCTAGACTTGGCAGCAGCATGAGGAGGCGGTATATAGGGGCCCATGGCAGATTAGGGGCCTGGCAGCAGCTATGTGAGGCCCGTAATCTGCCTGCACCCTATGTCAAAAAATTAAACACACCAGCAGTGTGAAGAGACCTGAAAGTGGCACATGGCAGCAGAGTGTGGCGATGGAGACAGCAGCAATGGGAGGCCATACAGGGACCCATGACAGACTCTGGACTTGGCAGCAGCATGAGGAGGCGGTATATAGGGGCCCATGGCAGATTAGGGGCCTGGCAGCAGCTATGTGAGGCCCGTAATCTGCCTGCACCCTATGTCAAAAAATTTAACACACCAGCAGTGTGAAGAGACCTGAAAGTGGCACATGGCAGCAGAGTGTGGCGATGGAGACAGCAGCAATGGGAGGCCGTACAGGGACCCATGACAGACTCTAGACTTGGCAGCAGCATGAGGAGGCGGTATATAGGGGCCCATGGCAGATTAGGGGCCTGGCAGCAGCTATGTGAGGCCCGTAATCTGCCTGCACCCTATGTCAAAAAATTTAACACACCAGCAGTGTGAAGAGACCTGAAAGTGGCACATGGCAGCAGAGTGTGGCGATGGAGACAGCAGCAATGGGAGGCCATACAGGGACCCATGACAGACTCTGGACTTGGCAGCAGCATGAGGAGGCGGTATATAGGGGCCCATGGCAGATTAGAGGCCTGGCAGCAGCTATGGGAGGCCCGTAATCTGCCTGCACCCTATGTCAAAAAATTTAACACACCAGCAGTGTGAAGAGACCTGAAAGTGGCACATGGCAGCAGAGTGTGGCGATGGAGACAGCAGCAATGGGAGGCCGTACAGGGACCCATGACAGACTCTAGACTTGGCAGCAGCATGAGGAGGCGGTATATAGGGGCCCATGGCAGTTTAGGGGCCTGGCAGCAGCTATGTGAGGCCCGTAATCTGCCTGCACCCTATGTCAAAAAATTTAACACACCAGCAGTGTGAAGAGACCTGAAAGTGGCACATGGCAGCAGAGTGTGGCGATGGAGACAGCAGCAATGGGAGGCCGTACAGGGACCCATGACAGACTCTAGACTTGGCAGCAGCATGAGGAGGCGGTATATAGGGGCCCATGGCAGATTAGGGGCCTGGCAGCAGCTATGTGAGGCCCGTAATCTGCCTGCACCCTATGTCAAAAAATTTAACACACCAGCAGTGTGAAGAGACCTGAAAGTGGCACATGGCAGCAGAGTGTGGCGATGGAGACAGCAGCAATGGGAGGCCGTACAGGGACCCATGACAGACTCTGGACTTGGCAGCAGCATGAGGAGGCGGTATATAGGGGCCCATGGCAGATTAGGGGCCTGGCAGCAGCTATGTGAGGCCCGTAATCTGCCTGCACCCTATGTCAAAAAATTAAACACACCAGCAGTGTGAAGAGACCTGAAAGTGGCACATGGCAGCAGAGTGTGGCGATGGAGACAGCAGCAATGGGAGGCCTTACAGGGACCCATGACAGACTCTGGACTTGGCAGCAGCATGAGGAGGCGGTATATAGGGGCCCATGGCAGATTAGGGGCCTGGCAGCAGCTATGTGAGGCCCGTAATCTGCCTGCACCCTATGTCAAAAAATTTAACACACCAGCAGTGTGAAGAGACCTGAAAGTGGCACATGGCAGCAGAGTGTGGCGATGGAGACAGCAGCAATGGGAGGCCGTACAGGGACCCATGAGAGACTCTAGACTTGGCAGCAGCATGAGGAGGCGGTATATAGGGGCCCATGGCAGATTAGGGGCCTGGCAGCAGCTATGTGAGGCCCGTAATCTGCCTGCACCCTATGTCAAAAAATTAAACACACCAGCAGTGTGAAGAGACCTGAAAGTGGCACATGGCAGCAGAGTGTGGCGATGGAGACAGCAGCAATGGGAGGCCGTACAGGGACCCATGACAGACTCTAGACTTGGCAGCAGCATGAGGAGGCGGTATATAGGGGCCCATGGCAGATTAGGGGCCTGGCAGCAGCTATGTGAGGCCCGTAATCTGCTTGCACCCTATGTCAAAAAATTAAACACACCAGCAGTGTGAAGAGACCTGAAAGTGGCACATGGCAGCAGAGTGTGGCGATGGAGACAGCAGCAATGGGAGGCCGTACAGGGACCCATGAGAGACTCTGGACCTAGCAGCAGCATGAGGAGGCGGTATATAGGGGCCTATGGCAGATTAGGGGCCTGGCAGCAGCTATAGGAGGCCCGTAATCTGCCAGCACCCTATGTCAAAAAATTAAACACACCAGCAGTGTGAGGAGACCTGAAAGTGGCACATGTTTGAGGCATGATTCATGGCGGATTTAGTCAGTTGTGTCAGGAACTGGTGGTTTGAAATCCAGACTAATCCACGCCTGATTCATTTTCACAAACGTGAGTCTCTCCACACTTTGGGTGGACAGTCGTGTCCTCCGCGGAGTTACAATACCTCCTGCCGCACTAAACACGCGCTCCGATGCCACGCTACTGGCCGGGCATGACAGCCTTTCAAGGGCAAATTCAGCTAGTTGGGGCCAAAGGTCAAGTTTCGTTGCCCAGTAGTCAAGGGGATTGTCTACCTCGGTTGGCAGGGTGCTGTCCAAGTAGGCCCAAGCCTGTTGTTTGAGCTCCTGCTCCAGGTCCACCTGATGCTGCTGCTGCTGCTGCGGCTGGTTAGTAGTTTCCTCACTGCGCTGGTGAAGAAAGCTACTCATCATCGACTGCAGACTGAGGCAGCCACTGCTGGTGGAGCTGCCACTGCTCCTACCACCCCACCCCTCCCCTGCTGCCATGCCAGCGGAACGCGAGCGCACAGGGCCCACAGTGTCTGAGGATGGACGTTGGCGCACAAAGGCAGAGACCAACTGACTACATAGGTGGTTTTTATAGTACGTAATTTTGGCCTCCCTCTCAGCAGGTGTGAAAAAGGCCACCATTTTGGACCGGTAGCGAGGGTCCAACAAGGTGGACAGCCAAAAGTCATCCCTCTGTCTGATGGTTATTATTCGGCTGTCGCTACGCAAGCAACCGAGCATGCTATGGGCCATTTGTGCCAAGGAATGCGAGGGACTCCCTGCCTCCATCTCCACAGCATACTGCCACGGTGCGTCTGGGTCCTCTGTCTCCTCCTCCTCCTCCTCTACCAGATGCTCCTGCTCCTCCACTCCTGTCCGCTGAGTGGAAAAACCACCCATTTCACTCAATAATTCCTGAGCACAAATGTCCTCCTCTACCTCCTCCTCTTCTTCCTGTCCTGCCCCCACAGGGGTCATGTGGCGTTGAGATCTGTGCGCCACGTCTACCGCACCCTGACCAGCCATTGTTAACAGCATTTGTTCCAGGACGTGCAACAGAGGAATGACGTCGTTCATCCCATAGTCCTGCCGACTCACGAATAGCGTGGCCTCCTCAAAGGGCCTGAGCAAGCGGCAGGTGTCACGCATGAGCTGCCAATGGCTGACATCTAAGTTACACAGGGGAGTACCTTTATCCGCTTGTAACATCAGGAAATCGGTGATGGCCTTTCGCTGCTCGTAAAGGCGGTCTAACATGTGTAGGGTTGAATTCCACCTTGTTGCAACGTCGCAGATCAGGCGATGCTGTGGAATTCCGTTCTGCCGCTGCAGCTCAATGAGGGTGTTCTTTGCGGTGTAGGAATGGCTGAAATGCATGCACAGTTTACGTGACATTTTAAGGATGTCTTGCAGTGGGATGGTGGATTTTAGGAACCGCTTGACAACCAGATTGAACACGTGAGCCATGCATGGCGCATGGCACAACCTTCCTTGACGCAGAGCAGACACCATGTTCTTTCCGTTGTCAGTCAACATGGTTCCGATTTTTAGTTTGCGCGGAGACAGCCATCTGTCGATTTCTCTGTTCATTACACTCAGCAGTTCCTCCCCTGTGTGACTACGTTCGCCAAGGCATACCAGGTGCAGCACAGCGTGACACCGTTGCGCCCTGCACATGTGATATGCCGGTCGGGTAATGGGACTTGGCACGGGGGTGGCGGCTGAGGACACGGCGGAAAAAGAGGTGGTAGAGGCGGACATGCTTGCTGGACCAAGGACGTGCAAACGTGGAGGCAAAAGCGTCGTGACCTGTCCAAGTTGCTGGTGCGGCTGTGCCGGCACCACGTTCACCCAGTGGGCCGTAAATGACATGTACTGTCCCTGACCGTAGTTACAGCTCCACACGTCGGCGCTGCCGTGCACTTTGGCAGAGACCGACATGCTCAAAGACTGGCCCACCATCTCTTCTACATGTGAATGCAGGGCTGGCACTGCCTTTTGGGCAAAGAAATGACGGCTTGGCACTCTCCACCGCGGCGCGGCACAAGCCATCATTTCTCGGAAAGGTGCTGAGTCCACCAGTTGGAAAGGGAGGGACTGCAGCACCAGCAACTTGGACAGGAGGACGTTCAGCTTTTGCACCGTCGGGTGCGTGCTCGCAAACTGTTGTCTCTTGGATACGGATTCCAAGAAAGACTGTTGACGGAATCCGAGAAGAGGAGTAGCAGGAGAAGGAGCATCTGAACGAGCGGAAGATGCCAACGAGCGACAACTCCCCTCAGCAGAGGTGTTGGAGCCTTGACTGGCTGATAGAGGGCGATTGACGACGTCGGGTGACGGAGCAAGTAACGGAGCGGGTGATGGAGCGGGGGCTGGGGCAGGCAGAACCGCCGTATGTTTATCACGGTTTTCCCAGGCCACCGAATGGTGACGCTGCATATGCTGACGCAACGCTGTAGTCCCAACATGGGCCCCCTGGCCACGCTTGCATTTCTGGCCACATAGTCGACATACGGCTACGTTTACTTCCTCGGGCGGCTTGAGGAAAAATTGCCACACCACCGAGTAGGAAACTTTGCCCCCGCTACTCTTCACTGGCTGACTGCTACTTCCTCCGTGCGCACCGGCACCACTACTGGCCGTGGTGGTAGGCTGCAGTGGAGCTGGTGCTCTACTCCGTGGACGTTTGGCTCCACTGACACTGATGCGACCCTGCTGCTGTCTCCTGGGCAACCCACCGACTGTTTTGCTCGCTGCCAAGCTGCCACCCTCTTCTCCTGATGATGCGGAAGAAATTGCCTGATGACGACAAGGCTGCCAAGTGCGATCAACCTCCTCATCATCAAGTAGGGTCTCCGCCTCACTACTAGCCCCCTCGGCTGCGTCTGGGTCAGGAGACAGACCTGTCTCTAGACCGGCTACCGAGCCACTCTCCTCGCCAGTACTTGTTCGCTTGGCTGCTGAAAAGGCCGATGTCTCCCCCCGTTCCTGACCGCCCTCTGTTAGCTCTTCCTCACTGTACAGTGGGGCTGAGCCCACAGCATGCGATACTTCGCTTGGTGAGGGAACAGCAAAGGACAGGGGCAGGTAGAGGACACGTGATTTCAGTGGGCTTGCTCCCGGGCCATGCCAACTAACGGTTGTGTCTGACGTACCCACCGACCGTTGGCTGTAGGTGTCAGAGGTGACCTGGGAAGAGGAAGACGACCGAGCCAACCAATCAATGACGGCAGGGTTGTCGGTGGAGACACGACCGCTGGATGACACCGGGAGCACTGGCCTCTGGCTGCGAATACTGCTGCCTCGACCCCTTCCTCTGCTGCCACGTCTGCTCGCTCCTAAAACATTGCCTCCTCTGCCACTCCTCTGCATGTTGTCTGACATACTATTTAATTCAACGATTAGGTGTCCCTGAGTAACAATTCTCTGGCACTCAGTAACAATTCTGTCTGTCCCTGAGTATGAATTCTGTGGCCCTGAGTAACAATTATGTGTCTGTGCGAGTAACAATTCTGTGTCTGTGCGAGTAACAATTCTGTGTCTGTGCAAGTAACAATTTTGTGTCTGTGCGAGTAACAATTCTCTGGCACTCAGTAACAATTCTGTCTGTCCCTGAGTAACAATTCTCTGGCACTCAGTAACAATTCTGTCTGTCCCTGAGTATGAATTCTGTGGCCCTGAGTAACAATTCTGTGTCTGTGCGAGTAACAATTCTGTGTCTGTGCAAGTAACAATTTTGTGTCTGTGCGAGTAACAATTCTCTGGCACTCAGTAACAATTCTGTCTGTCCCTGAGTAACAATTCTCTGGCACTCAGTAACAATTCTGTCTGTCCCTGAGTATGAATTCTGTGGCCCTGAGTAACAATTCTGTGTCTGTGCGAGTAACAATTCTGTGTCTGTGCAAGTAACAATTTTGTGTCTGTGCGAGTAACAATTCTCTGGCACTCAGTAACAATTCTGTCTGTCCCTGAGTAACAATTCTCTGGCACTCAGTAACAATTCTGTCTGTCCCTGAGTAACAATTCTCTGGCACTCAGTAACAATTCTGTCTATCCCTGAGTATGAATTCTGTGGCCCTGAGTAACAATTCTGTGTCTGTGCGAGTAACAATTCTGTGTCTGTGCAAGTAACAATTTTGTGTCTGTGCGAGTAACAATTCTCTGGCACTCAGTAACAATTCTGTCTGTCCCTGAGTAACAATTCTCTGGCACTCAGTAACAATTCTGTCTGTCCCTGAGTAACAATTCTCTGGCACTCAGTAACAATTCTGTCTATCCCTGAGTATGAATTCTGTGGCCCTGAGTAACAATTCTGTGTCTGTGCGAGTAACAATTCTGTGTCTGTGCAAGTAACAATTTTGTGTCTGTGCGAGTAACAATTCTCTGGCACTCAGTAACAATTCTGTCTGTCCCTGAGTAACAATTCTCTGGCACTCAGTAACAATTCTGTCTGTCCCTGAGTAACAATTCTCTGGCACTCAGTAACAATTCTGTCTGTCCCTGAGTAACAATTCTCTGGCACTCAGTAACAATTCTGTCTGTCCCTGAGTAACAATTCTCTGGCACTCAGTAACAATTCTGTCTGTCCCTGAGTATGAATTCTGTGGCCCTGAGTAACAATTCTGTGTCTGTGCGAGTAACAATTCTGTGTCTGTGCAAGTAACAATTTTGTGTCTGTGCGAGTAACAAATCTCTGGCACTCAGTAACAATTCTGTCTGTCCCTGAGTAACAATTCTCTGGCACTCAGTAACAATTCTGTCTGTCCCTGAGTAACAATTCTCTGGCACTCAGTAACAATTCTGTCTGTCCCTGAGTATGAATTCTGTGGCCCTGAGTAACAATTCTGTGTTTGTGCGAGTAACAATTCTGTGTCTGTGCAAGTAACAATTTTGTGTCTGTGCGAGTAACAATTCTCTGGCACTCAGTAACAATTCTGTCTGTCCCTGAGTAACAATTCTCTGGCACTCAGTAACAATTCTGTCTGTCCCTGAGTAACAATTCTCTGGCACTCAGTAACAATTCTGTCTGTCCCTGAGTAACAATTCTCTGGCACTCAGTAACAATTCTGTCTGTCCCTGAGTAACAATTCTCTGGCACTCAGTAACAATTCTGTCTGTCCCTGAGTAACAATTCTGTCTGTCCCTGAGAATGAATTCTGTGGCCCTGAGTAAGAATTCTCTGGCACTCAGTAACAATTCTGTCTGTCCCTGAGTAACAATTCTCTGGCACTCAGTAACAATTCTGTCTGTCCCTGAGTAACAATTCTCTGGCACTCAGTAACAATTCTGTCTGTCCCTGAGTATGAATTCTGTGGCCCTGAGTAACAATTCTGTGTCTGTGCGAGTAACAATTCTGTGTCTGTGCAAGTAACAATTTTGTGTCTGTGCGAGTAACAATTCTCTGGCACTCAGTAACAATTCTGTCTGTCCCTGAGTAACAATTCTCTGGCACTCAGTAACAATTCTGTCTGTCCCTGAGTAACAATTCTCTGGCACTCAGTAACAATTCTGTCTATCCCTGAGTATGAATTCTGTGGCCCTGAGTAACAATTCTGTGTCTGTGCGAGTAACAATTCTGTGTCTGTGCAAGTAACAATTTTGTGTCTGTGCGAGTAACAATTCTCTGGCACTCAGTAACAATTCTGTCTGTCCCTGAGTAACAATTCTCTGGCACTCAGTAACAATTCTGTCTGTCCCTGAGTAACAATTCTCTGGCACTCAGTAACAATTCTGTCTGTCCCTGAGTAACAATTCTCTGGCACTCAGTAACAATTCTGTCTGTCCCTGAGTAACAATTCTCTGGCACTCAGTAACAATTCTGTCTGTCCCTGAGTAACAATTCTGTCTGTCCCTGAGAATGAATTCTGTGGCCCTGAGTAAGAATTCTCTGGCACTCAGTAACAATTCTGTCTGTCCCTGAGTAACAATTCTCTGGCACTCAGTAACAATTCTGTCTGTCCCTGAGTATGAATTCTGTGGCCCTGAGTAAGAATTCTCTGGCACTCAGTAACAATTCTGTCTGTCCCTGAGTAACAATTCTCTGGCACTCAGTAACAATTCTGTCTGTCCCTGAGTAAAAATTCTGTGGCCCTAATAACGTTTCTGTGGCCCTAAGTAACAATTCTCTGGCACTGAGTAACAATTCTGTCTGTCCCTGAGTATGAATTCTGTGGCCCTAACTAGCGTTTCTTTGTCCCTAAATAACGATTCTGTGGCCCTCATTAACAAGTCTGTGTCCCTGAGTAATGGTTCTCTGTCCCTAAGTAACTTCTCTCTGTCCCCAATTCTCGTTTCTGTGGCCCTAACTCTGTCCCTGTCCCTAGTACAGAGCGGTCTGCCTCTGTTCAATGACTGCAGGCAAATGAAGATTTCCAAAATGGCCGCTATATATACCTCGACCATTACACAGTGCTGGCTGGCTGGCTGCTGATTGGCTGATGCGATCACATGTCGTTGAGGAATGCATTATGGGGCAGCGCGCCTTGTCTGCGCGCCTTCCCCGACATCCCCGCTCCGTCGCCGCACATGTCAGCCGCCATTTTCGGAAAAATTTTGATTCGCGCGTCCGAATTAGGCTGTTTTTCGGATTCGGCACGAATCGAAATTTTTCCGATATTCGACTCGAATTCCACTTCGGATACTTCGATTCGCTCATCTCTAGACATAAACATCAGTATTGTGTCATTCTTAAGACTAAAAGTTAAAGCTTGGAACTTATATTTTTACCCACAAAGACATTAACAGAAAGATACATTATTCCCACTCTTTCTGAAACAAAAATACCTTCAGCAATGGGGATTGTATATCACTAACTTGAGTATTGAAATGATGAAAAGTAAGATATATTGTGAATTAGTATCAGTTGTATGTTTTATCAGAAAACAAATGCTTTCACACAAGTTTGTATGTCAGGGAAATGAATAACTGAATACACATATATCTTCTATAGTCCTATCTAGAACATTATAGGTATAATCAAATATATATCTGGATGAGACGTATATTTTATTACCTGAAATCACCTTGGGTTCTTGAGGTGTGAGTCATCATCAATACTCAAATTTTTCTATGATACCTGACTGCCACCTTGTGGACAGGTGAGAGATAGCTTAGGTACATACATTTCTCAACCGGCCAATCAAAAAGCCTGTTGGGAGGGTCTTTTAGAACAATAGTTTAGATGGTATAAAAAGCCATGCACCTCATTTAGAGAAAAAAAAAACCCTCACTGGAAAAAAACACTCACTAAGAAAAAACCCTGGAGAAAAACCTGAAAAAAAACTGACTAAAAGAACCTGACTGAAAACTGACCGAAGAAGCTGAAGAAATCTGAAGAGGCTGAAATCCATCCCTGCTGAATAAGCACTCTTTCATCCTTTCAAACTTTTAAAAACTTTTCACTAATCTTCTAAACTCTCTGAATCTATACCATACTACATTTTCCAACACTGCCTATCTATCACTTGCCCCGTGGCCATTATTCTGAAGGCGTTTCCATTGCCAGCTGAATCCACTGGGAAGGTGTCATAGTCCAAGTTCTGGGTGTGGTGAGACTGTCCATCTAATATTGTATTGTATATTTCCTATGTGTTTAGAGTGATAAGAATTACCTTAGAGTGATAACAACTGCATTGGGTGTTCACATATATATAGAGAGATCCCGTATTACTGTTAGATATTGTTGGTGTTATATTGCAAATTTTACATATTTCATAAATTATAAAATTTTAGTAGTTAGAGTATAATTTATCAGAGAATATCTTCTCCCATTCCTATGGCCACGATATGAGAGAAAATAACCTCTGAGATACTCTAAATTATCAGTTATTACTAGATTTAATTTTTAATCTTTATCATTATTAGAAATATTGTAATCTTGTTTATCATTATCTAGAAATATTGTATTGTGTATAATATTGGTATAGTATATCTTTGATCGTGTGTACCAATATCCATTCATCACCAGTCTTTTGCGTTTTGTGTTAATATATATATAATTTTTGTACATAAATAAATTTATATATTTATCTATTATAAGGCAAATTTTGTGTGTATGGTACGAAATCATACTGGCTAAAAGGATTCAAGGTATAATAATAAGTGGTGATCAAATTATCAAGGGGTCCAAATTATTGGTTCACTAAATATTTGCCGTATTTGACGGCTGGAGGCACTGTAATATTTTATTTAAGGGAAAGGGACACCACCCTTTATAAGTAGAATAAATCCTTACATAAACCACCACAGGAGTTCCAGAGGATGGGGGAAGTCCTGGAGAAGTCCTGCAATCGGGCGTGGGAGGAGGAGACCAGGGAGCTAGAGAGTAGGAGGTCCTGTGAGAAGCGGAGGGCACGGGTAGGGTAGTATTTGGGTATCAGGTCAGTTATGTAGTTTGGGGCGGCATTGTGAATGGCTTTGTAGGTCAGGATTAGCAGTTTGAATTTGATGCGTTGGGCAATCGGGAGCCAGTGAAGGGATTGGCAGAGGGGGGAGGCAGATGTGGAGCGGTTGGTGAGGTGGATGAGTCTAGCAGCTGAGTTTGGGATCGACTGGAGTGGGGATAGCGTTCGTTTGGGTAGGCCAGTGAGAAGGGAATTGCAATAGTCCAGGAGTGAGATGATGAGGGAGTGTACGAGTTGTTTGGTGGTGTCTGGGGTGAGGAATGTGCGTATCTTGGAGATGTTGCGGAGGTGGAGCCTGCAAGCTCTAGATAGCAGTTGGATGTGGGGTAGGAAGGAGAGGTGGGAGTCCAGGGTGACACCCAGGACTTTGGCGTGTGGGGTGGGAGAGATGGTGGTGTTGTTAGTAGTGATGAAGAGGATGGGGGGGCACGGGGTGGGGGGAAGACCAGGAGCTCAGTTTTGGATACGTTAAGTTTGAGGAAATGGAGCGACATCCAGTCTGATATGTCGTTTAGGAGGTGAGCGATATGAGCGGAGAGTAAGGGGGTGAGGTGGGGAGTGGGGAGGTAAATTTGGGTGTTGTTGGCATAGAGGTGGTAATTGAAGCCGTGAGAGTGAATAAGTTTGCCAAGGGAGGAGGTGTAGATGGAGAAGAGGAGGGGCCCGAGGACAGAGCCTTGGGGGACCCCGACAGAGAGGGGGAGGGAGGGGGAGGTGGCAGTGTTGTAGGTGACGCTGAAGGAGCGTTTGGAAAGGTAGGTGGAGAACCAGGAGAGAGCAGCGTCCTTGATGCCAAGGGAGTGCAGTTTGGCAAGGAGGAGAGGGTGGTCAACAGTGTCGAAGGCCGCGGAGAGGTCAAGGAGCAGGAGGATAGAATAGTGGCCATTGGCTTTGGCGGTTAGCAGGTCGTTGGTGACTTTAAGAATGGCTGTTGAACTGTCATATTAATTAATGACCGTCTGCATGTACTGTATACTGGAGGTGGGATCTCACTGGAGAAGCCCAGTAGGAATACTGTGATGGAGAGGGCATGTCCATGGACACCATTTTGTGGACAAACAAAGCTATGTTTTCACTGTAGAGCGCGGGGTGATGAGCAGAGGTATCATGGTGTCACACATTTCTGCATTTATGTATCTATAGCACCTGTATTCCCAAATACCAGATTGTACCGGCACAAAGAACAGATGAAGGCTGAATAATGGTGACATCACTTTCTCACTAAAACTTTATTGAGACAACCAAAGTTAAAGACATCCTCTTGTTCACTCTTGAGGACCTCCCTTCTCTGACATGTTTCACTCTTACGGGCTTTGTCCTAGAGACAGGGGCACATAATCTAGATGCACAAAATATTTAAAGGATAAGTTCACCTTAAAAAAAAAAAAGAAGTTGATTACGTTTTTTTCTTAGGAGCCTGTAACGCATTGTACCCATGATCAGTAGATTTCGGATGCAATGTCAAACTTCTGCAGACTGTCATTATAGCTCTCTGTCCATAACTCCCATAGGCAGGCAGTTACTGAAGTCCAGGAAGATCAATTTACTATGAGAGTGCTCACCAGCGCCCTTGCAGTTCATTGAGAGCTACGAGTCATCTGCCACAATGGAAGATGGTAGTTGTAGTTCATTAATTCACAGAACTCTGTAAATGAATGATGCGGCTGTGTGGGTGTCACAATGGGGGTCAGATCAGGGTGCTGGCAGGTGTTTTGGTAACATGTTACTCCCTGAATATGGATGCAGCATAGAACATGTTACTAAAGGTCAACTTATCCTTTAAGCACTTGATGTCAAGAGTTTGTGGTAGTGAGCTCTTGTAGATTGCCAACTCAGGGTTCCCCAGGGCATGGAATCTAAGCAGCAGCCTTCTTCTTTACCAGAGCCCCTGATGGTGGGGATGGACTTGCAGCAAGCTGGAACCATGTCATGGCCCCCCAGGTATGCCCAGCTGAGGATGCAGAGACCACTTGCCTGTGCAGACTACAACCAGCAGGAGATAAAAGGAAATCCAGGAGACAAGCCGAGGTCAGGATGGGTATCAAACAAGCACAGATGGTGAACAAAGCCGGGTCAGTACACAGGTAGTCAGGCACAAGATGCACAACAATGACCAGGTGCCCAGAGAACTGTGAAGTTGTTCAGGCAAAGTGGCCTGAGCTGAGCATGTATTATATAGGCAACCAAACAAGGGGGAGGGCCAGGAAATGATGGAAGGGAATAAAACCCAGAAAACAGCAGGCGATGCCCATAGGTGAGCACAGCCAAACCACACATGTGAAAGGGATCAGGGCAGGAAAATCACTGCAGCAAAGAGGTAGGAATACACAGCAAGAAACTGCAGGCTAACTTGTGACACTTTCACTCCGGAAGGTTTCAGCCTTATGGCCAGATCATTTGTTGCTATTCAGCACTGGCAATTGTGCGGTCATGCAAAATTGTAAATAAATGTAAATTATATAATTTTTTTCACACAAATGGAGCTTTCGGTGGTATTTTATCAACAATGGGTCTTTTATTATATAATTGATAAAAGCCTGAAGCTTTTGAAAAAAGACAATATTTTTCTACTGTTATAAAACATAGAATACCTAAAAAAAAAAAAAAAATGTAATTTCTTCATAAATTTAGACCAAAGTGTATTCTGCTACATGTCTTTGATAGAAAAAAAAAATCCTGGTAAGTGTATATTAAAAGGTTTGTGCGAAAGTTAAAGCATCTAAAACCTATGATATATAAATACAGGCATATGTATTTATTTAATGGTGGTGATCAGCGACTTATAATGGGGCTGTGATAGGGTGGTGGGCAATCTGACACTAACTGACTCTGGGTAACAGACTCACTGACATCTCCAGTGGCACTAATACAGTAATCAGTGCGAATATGTACATAGGGCAGCACAGTGGCTAAATGGTTAGCACTTCCGTCTGGCAGTACTAGGGTCATTGGTTCGAATCCCAGCCACGGTACCACCTGCCTGGAGTTTGCATGTTCTCTCTGTGCCTGCGTGGGTACTCTGGTTTCCTCCCACACTCCAAAGACATGCTGGTAGGTTAATTGGATCCTGTCTAAATTGGCCCTAATATGTGTATGTATGAATGTAAGTTAGGGACCTTACATTTTACGCTCCTCGGGGGCGGGGACTGATGTGAATGTACAATATATATGTGTAAAGTGCTACATAAATTGATGGCTCTATATAAGTACCTGAAATAAATAAATATGTAACACCCCTGCCGTTCTTCAGAGGATGTTAAAAGAGACGCAAGGTGGCAATGTCCTGCAACTCAGTGGCACGCGCTCTGGTGAAAAGCTTTATGAATTTTTAAGGCTGAACCGTAGGATTTTGCTGGGAGACAGCAAATTAATAGACTACATTTCCCAGAGGAGCTGGCGTGTGGGCAGAGAGATAGATAGTTAGATAGATAGATAGATAGATAGATAGATAGATAGATAGATAGATATACAGTGGGGATCGAAAGTTTGGGCACCCCAGCTAAAAATTTGTATTAATGTGCATAAAGAAGCCAAGGAAAGATGGAAAAATCTCCAAAAGGCATCAAATTACAGATTAGACATTCTTATAATATGTCAAAAAAAGTTAGATTTTATTTCCATCATTTACACTTTCAAAATAACAGAAAACTAAAAAATGGCGTCTGCAAAAGTTTGGGCACCCTGCAGAATTTATAGCATGCACTGCCCCCTTTGCAAAGCTGAGACCTGCCAGTGTCATGGATTGTTCTCAATCATCGTCTGGGAAGACCAGGTGATGTCAATCTCAAAGGTTTTAAATGCCCAGACTCAGCAAATTTTGGATGGTAACTTGATGCCATCTGTGAAAAAGCTGAAGTTAAAGAGAGGATGGCTTCTACAAATGGATAATGATCCTAAACACACCTCGAAATCCACGGGGGATTACATCAAGAGGCGTAAACTGAAGGTTTTGCCATGGCCTTCACAATCTCCTGACCTCAACATCATTGAAAATCTATGGATAGACCTTAAAAGAGCAGTGTGTGACAGACAGCCCAGAAATCTCAAAGAACTGGAAGACTTTTGTAAGGAAGAATGGGCAAAGATACCTCAAACAAGAATTGAAAGACTCTTGGCTGGCTACAAAAAGCGTTTACAAGCTGTGATACTTGCCAAAGCGGGCAGTACAAGATATTAACTCTGCAGGGTGCCCAAACTTTCCCAGACGCCATTTTTTTGTTTTCTGTTATTTTGAAAGTGTAAATGATGGAAATAAAATCTAACTTTTGTTGGCATATTATAAGAATGTCTAATCTGTAATTTGATGCCTTTTGGAGATTTTTCCATCTTTCCTTGGCTTCTTTATGCACATTAATACAATTTTTTAGCTGGGGTGCCCAAACTTTCGATCCCCACTGTGTGTGTGTGTATATATATATATATATGACAGGAAGTGAGCTGGGAGAGTTGGTTGCAGGTGTGAGGAGAAGGTAGTGCAGAACGCCTGAGGACAAGACTGGGCCGTAGAGAGAGAGAGAGAGTGGAGATAAAGGGAGGAATAGCTGACTACTGACATCTCCTGGAGGACTACCTTGTCGGCCAGTGACGCAGAGTGCTGCTGTCAGGCATAAACTCTGCAGGACCGCTAGGGAACCCCATCTACATTCAAAAATTGAAATTTGGACTATTAGAATGTGTCTCTTACTATGGTGTACACAAAGCAATTGGCAAAAAAAAATCAATACAATACAAAAATTGGTGATTTCAGTTTTCCTAATCATCCAGACCAAAAGAGGGATCTTATATCATATACAATAGGAATATAGTAATATAAACCTTTATTACCCAACTTACTATGTGCTGGAATCTATTTGGTTCAGATTTATTTATCTTCATGTACATTTCATGTATAGCTCTGGCCAGAACATGTACAGCCCTGTAGGCATAGGAAGGTATAGGTGTATAACTGGTAAAAAGTTCTGACCAATCTGTTAAATCTGGACAATATTTTAAAGGCAACCTATAGGTGTGTTTTAAAATGTCATTTTTGTATTGGTTAGGGGAAAGGCAGTTATAGCATAAAATCCACATATCTTCCAGTATTGGGTCATATAGACAGCTAGAGACGTTGCCGTGACTATAATTATCATAGTTTAGGTCCAGTATTGGTGGCCATAAAAATATGAAGCTGCAGTTGATTGGTGTTCGGTCGCCGTCATACAGATTACTTATTTTACTCCATGATGGTGGAAAAATAAAGGTGATATTTCCTATAACAGAGGGTATATGGAAAGTAAGATGATAAAAGTAGTTTGTGCAAGGTCCACACACTATGACAACTTTAGCTGTTGATTCACTAATGATCTTTATTTTCCGAATATCACTTTCAATACCTTCAGTGATTTGAATGATATAATCTGTGCAGATCCCATGTTGGCTCATCATCTTACTCAGTTCTTGGGATTCTTCATCACCACTGCCATCCCATGCTGTTAATATTCCAACCCAATTCCACCCAAAATGCTGCAACAATTTAAAAAGAGCTGTATACCGGGCCCGGTCGTCTGGTGTCATACGGAAGAAAGTTGGGTACATTTTTCCATTAATACGGGGAGTGTCAACGACTCGATAACTGATCTGGATAAGATATTTGGAAATATTTTAACGGGATGTTATTATTCAACGAAAATATGAGAAATATAATATATAAATGGCACACAAGATCTCATCTTTATTTTTTTCTTTTCTAATAAACGAAGTACATACCTTCTCCAGCCTCACATCCAACCCTTAATTCCCCTACAACAGCTACTCACTCTAGGGCTGCTGTAAAACAATAGGACTACGCTGATATATACTATATTTAACTTGGTTACATAGAACATACAACTTTTCCAATCCATGCATCTACCGGCCCAATGCAATGTCCATATATTCCCCCTTAATTGCACTATATGGTCCTGCAGCTGTCTAATATACGGCACAAGGAATGCATGCAGGCCATAAAACAAAAGCAAAAGAGATGAAGTTCATGGATCTAGTGCAGCAATGGGCAAACTACGGCCCGGCGGACCTTTTAATCCGGCCCGCGGAGCGTGGCAAACATCGGCTGTCAGAATGTGTGTAGGCGGGGCAGCGTGAGGAACTTGAGGGGAGCTAGGCTCCTCTCACAGTCCGCCCTGAAGACCAGAACGGCGCGGAAACACGGCGAGAGGAACGCGCGGAGCAAAGGTAAGTGAATTGACACAGGGGGGACTTGGCTTACTACTTGGGGGGGAATAGTACTGTGGGGGATGAAATACTATATGGGGGATGAATTAATATGGGGGATGAATTACTATGGGGGATGAATTACTGTGGGGGATGAAATACTATATGATGGATGAATTAATATGGGGGATGAATTACTATATGGGGGATGAATTACTATGGGGGATGAATTACTATATGGGGGATGAATTACTATGGGGGATGAATTACTATATGGGGGATGAATTACTATATGGGGGATGAATTACTATAGGGGATGAATTACTATATGGGGGATGAATTACTATGGGGGATGAATTACTATATGGGGGATGAATTACTATGGGGGATGAATTACTATATGGGGGATGAATTACTATGGGGGATGAATTACTATATGGGGGATGAATTACTATGGGGGATGAATTACTATATGGGGGATGAATTACTATGGGGGATGAAATACTATGGGGGATGAATTACTATATGGGGGATGAATTACTATATGGGGGATGAATTACTATGGGGGATGAATTACTATATGGGGAATGAATTACTATGCTTACTATGGGGGAATATTACTATACTTACTATGGATGACACATACACATCATTCATCTACTCTTGGTCCGGCCCCCGGGTCCAATATATGCGGCCCTCAAGTCAAAAAGTTTGCCCACCCCTGATCTAGTGCAATAAAAGAGTTTATTAGCAATAAAATGATAAGCTCAGTATGCAATCAGATGTGATCAGGTAGAGGGGTGCTTTCTACAAGGCCTCTATGTCTAGGAGCGGAGGCAAACACGGGGACCGGCAGTGTTGCCAAGTCTTGGCAAAGACCTCCTTCCCCACCTACTGTCAGACCAGGCAAAGTATGCCACATGCCAACGTCTCATCTGTTAGGGCTCCCTCTGCACAGTACCTACAAAACCAGACTGTTAGCATACGGCAATCTTCCTGTTGTCCTAGGCAACTTGTTTTTGGGGTGGATCCCCCTTTGTCAAGCCTGTCAGTATCTAGGACAGAAAAGTGCTTGTAGGTTAAGTTCCCCTTTTACAGAAAAATATACCAACAAGGGTCCCCTGTATGTTAACCATTTGCCGCCCGCCCTATGGCCGAATGGCGGCCGGCAAATGTCGTCAGCGTTCCAGGTGGACGCCATATGATGTCCTCCCACACATGCGCAGATTGCGCTCCTGCAGAGCCGCGCAGCGGCGCGATCTGTCACCGGCTGTGTACCTCGGACACGGCCGATGACAGATCTGAGTATCGGCCCCCGTTGCCGGTACCATATGACCTGCTGTGACCAATCACAGCAGGTCACATGAACGTTGTATACAATGGATGGCTTCATTCATGCCATCCATTGTATACTAGTGTCTAGCTGTGAATGGTCACAGCAGGTCACATGCACATGTCATGTGATTAGCTGTGGCCAAATCACAGCTAAGCACAAAAAAAAAAAAAAAAAAACCCTGAATGAATCAATGTCATTCAGGTAAATGCTTGCTTATAGTAATTCTTTGCTATAAGCAAATTGTGAAAAAAAAAAAAAATACTGATCACTTCCCCAAAGTAGTACAATGTTACTATGGTAACATTGTACTACTTTGGTCATAGTGAAATATGAAAAAAAAAATTAATAAAAAAAAATATATATTTTTTTCATACTGTCACCAGTCAGTGTCCCTGATCACCGCCATGCCAGTTATATGATGACGCTGTACTGCACTGGTGACAGTATGTAATAAAAAAAAAAATAGTGAAACTGATTTTTTTAATTTTTTCATTTTCCGAAAAATTATGACAAAAAAATACAACTTCAAAAAACTCGCCATGCCTCTTATGAAGTACGTCGGACTGTCTACTCTGCAAAAAGGGGTCATTTGGGAGATATCTGTACTGTCCTGACATTTGGGGGATATCTGTACTGTCCTGACATTTGGGGGATATCTGTACTGTTCTGACATTTGGGGGATATCTGTACTGTTCTGACATTTGGGGGATATCTGTACTGTCCTGACATTTGGGGGATATCTGTACTGTTCTGACATTTGGGGGATATCTGTACTGTTCTGACATTTGGGGGATATCTGTACTGTCCTGACATTTGGGGGATATCTGTACTGTCCTGACATTTGGAGGATATCTGTACCGTCCTGACATTTGGGGGATATCTATACTGTCCTGACATTTGTGGGATATCTGTACCGTACTGACATTTGGGGGATATCTGTACCGTCCTGACATTTGGGGGATATCTGTACCGTCCTGACATTTGGAGGATATCTGTACCGTTCTGACATTTGGGGGGATATCTGTCCTGTCCTGACATTTGGGGGATATCTGTACTGTTCTGACATTTGGGGGATATCTGTACCGTCCTGACATTTGGGAGATATCTGTACCGTCCTGACATTTGGGGGATATCTGTACCGTTCTGACATTTGGAGGATATCTGTACCGTTCTGACATTTGGAGGATATCTGTACTGTCCTGACATTTGGGGGGATATCTGTCCTGTCCTGACATTTGGGGGATATCTGTACTGTCCTGACATTTGGAGGATATCTGTACTGTTCTGACATTTGGGGGATATCTGTACTGTCCTGACATTTGGGGGGATATCTGTACTGTTCTGACATTTGGGGGATATCTGTACTGTCCTGACATTTTGGGGATATCTGTACTGTTCTGACATTTGGGGGATATCTGTACTGTTGTGACATTTGGGGATATCTGTACTGTTCTGACATTTGGGGGATATCTGTACTGTCCTGACATTTGGAGGATATCTGTACTGTTCTGACATTTGGGGGATATCTGTACCGTCCTGACATTTGGAGGATATCTGTACTGTCCTGACATTTGGGGGGATATCTGTACTGTCCTGACATTTGGAGGGATATCTGTACCGTCCTGACATTTGGAGGGATATCTGTACCGTCCTGACATTTGGGGGATATCTGTACTGTTCTGACATTTGGGGGATATCTGTACTGTCCTGACATTTGGGGGATATCTGTACTGTCCTGACATTTGGAGGATATCTGTATCGTCCTGACATTTGGGGGATATCTGTACCGTCCTGACATTTGTGGGATATCTGTACCGTACTGACATTTGGGGGATATCTGTACCGTCCTGACATTTGGGGGATATCTGTACCGTCCTGACATTTGGAGGATATCTGTACTGTTCTGACATTTGGGGGGAAATCTGTCCTGTCCTGACATTTGGGGGATATCTGTACCGTCCTGACATTTGGGAGATATCTGTACCGTCCTGACATTTGGGGGATATCTGTACCGTTCTGACATTTGGAGGATATCTGTACTGTTCTGACATTTGGGGGATATCTGTACTGTCCTGACATTTGGGGGATATCTGTACTGTCCTGACATTTTGGGGATATCTGTACCGTCCTGACATTTGAAGGATATCTGTACTGTTCTGACATTTGGGGGATATCTGTACTGTTCTGACATTTGGGGGGATATCTGTACCGTCCTGACATTTGGGGGGATATCTGTCCTGTCCTGACATTTGGGGGATATCTGTACTGTCCTGACATTTGTGGGATATCTGTACCGTACTGACATTTGGGGGATATCTGTACCGTCCTGACATTTGGGGGATATCTGTACCGTCCTGACATTTGGAGGATATCTGTACCGTTCTGACATTTGGGGGGATATCTGTCCTGTCCTGACATTTGGGGGATATCTGTACTGTTCTGACATTTGGGGGATATCTGTACCGTCCTGACATTTGGGAGATATCTGTACCGTCCTGACATTTGGGGGATATCTGTACCGTTCTGACATTTGGAGGATATCTGTACCGTTCTGACATTTGGAGGATATCTGTACCGTCCTGACATTTGGGGGGATATCTGTCCTGTCCTGACATTTGGGGGATATCTGTACTGTCCTGACATTTGGAGGATATCTGTACTGTTCTGACATTTGGGGGATATCTGTACTGTCCTGACATTTGGGGGGATATCTGTACTGTTCTGACATTTGGGGGATATCTGTACTGTCCTGACATTTTGGGGATATCTGTACCGTCCTGACATTTGAAGGATATCTGTACTGTTCTGACATTTGGGGGATATCTGTACTGTTGTGACATTTGGGGATATCTGTACTGTTCTGACATTTGGGGGATATCTGTACTGTCCTGACATTTGGAGGATATCTGTACTGTTCTGACATTTGGGGGATATCTGTACCGTCCTGACATTTGGAGGATATCTGTACTGTCCTGACATTTGGGGGGATATCTGTACTGTCCTGACATTTGGAGGGATATCTGTACCGTCCTGACATTTGGAGGGATATCTGTACCGTCCTGACATTTGGGGGATATCTGTACTGTTCTGACATTTGGGGGATATCTGTACTGTCCTGACATTTGGGGGATATCTGTACTGTCCTGACATTTGGAGGATATCTGTATCGTCCTGACATTTGGGGGATATCTGTACCGTCCTGACATTTGTGGGATATCTGTACCGTACTGACATTTGGGGGATATCTGTACCGTCCTGACATTTGGGGGATATCTGTACCGTCCTGACATTTGGAGGATATCTGTACTGTTCTGACATTTGGGGGGATATCTGTCCTGTCCTGACATTTGGGGGATATCTGTACCGTCCTGACATTTGGGAGATATCTGTACCGTCCTGACATTTGGGGGATATCTGTACCGTTCTGACATTTGGAGGATATCTGTACCGTTCTGACATTTGGAGGATATCTGTACCGTCCTGACATTTGGGGGGATATCTGTCCTGTCCTGACATTTGGGGGATATCTGTACTGTCCTGACATTTGGAGTATATCTGTACTGTTCTGACATTTGGGGGATATCTGTACTGTCCTGACATTTGGGGGATATCTGTACCGTCCTGACATTTGGAGGATATCTGCACTGTCCTGACATTTGGGGGGATATCTGTCCTGTCCTGACATTTGGGGGGATATCTGTACCGTCCTGACATTTGGGGGGATATCTGTCCTGTCCTGACATTTGGGGGATATCTGTACTGTTCTGACATTTGGGGGATATCTGTACTGTCCTGACATTTGGGGGATATCTGTACTGTCCTGACTTTTTGGGGATATCTGTACCGTCCTGACATTTGAAGGATATCTGTACTGTTCTGACATTTGGGGGATATCTGTACTGTTCTGACATTTGGGGATATCTGTACTGTTCTGACATTTGGGGGATATCTGTGCTGTCCTGACATTTGGAGGATATCTGTACTGTTCTGACATTTGGGGGATATCTGTACCGTCCTGACATTTGGGGGACATCTGTACTGTCCTGACATTTGGGGGGATATCTGTACTGTCCTGACATTTGGAGGGATATCTGTACCGTCCTGACATTTGGAGGGATATCTGTACCGTCCTGACATTTGGGGGATATCTGTACTGTCCTGACATTCTTGGACCTCAAGAAATTAGATTGGCTGTCAGTACTTCAGGATTAATCAATTTTCAGATCTATACCATCGTTTGTGAACTCTATAACTTTCTTACAAACTAAATAATACATCCTAATTTGGGTTATTTTCACCAAAGACATGTAGCAGAATACATCTCGGCCTAAATTTATAAAGAACAATTATTTATTTGCAAACTTTTATAACAGAAACAAAGAAAAATTTGTTTTTTTCAAAATTTTTGGTCTTTTTTTGTTAATTTAGCAAAAAATAAAAAACCCAGCGGTGATTAAATACCACCAAAAGAAAGCTCTAGTTGTGTGAAGAAAATGATAAAATTTTAGTTTGGGTACAATGTTGTATGACTGCGCAATTGTCATTCAAAGTGTGAGAAAGCTGAATTCTGAAAACTGGCCTGGGCAGGAAGGGGGTAAATTGCCCAGTATTGAATTGGTTAAAACACACTGAGGGGGATTAATTCAAACTGGAGCAGCCAGTATCTGGACCAGCTTTCCATGGCAACCAATCATCCTCTGTCTTCAGGTTGTTCAGATAAGCTTTGAAAATGACAAATAGAGGCTGATTGGTTCCCATGCATAGCTGCTCCAGATTCTGATTTCTCCATTATTAGTAAATTCCCCTCCCTGTGCAGTCTGGTATAATGTTGTTTAATGTACACGCCCTATAGGTAAGCCATTTGAGCCCCCAGAATTTTTGCTAAAAACCCCCGTTCTCTGTCCTGCCTTATTGCCACAACCCATTGGTTGCTCACCCCCAGTATCACAGGAATGAGTGGTGTTCCTCATTCAAATCCAGCACATGAGCAGTGTTCTCTCTCCCAGTCATCAGCAAAGTTCTAGAAAAAAGGTCTGTGCACACGTACATGCCAACCTCACCCCTGGGTGACATCAGTGGCCCATCCTGGGCTTTGATGAAACAGGCACACGTGTGCTTCATGGGTGCATTTGCATTTAATTATGTGTGCAGGGGACAAGGTTGCTTTAAAATTTCTTTAAACGTTTAATTATTGGATCAGTGGGGTGACATTAAAGTTACATCCCGAGTTGTATGTAAGCATAGGAAGTAGTTCCCTGGTTTGGTCAGTTGATTCCATGGTAAAAGGAGGCAAGGCCACAAATTCTGCATTGTGATCCCTAGCTAAAGCAAGAGTCTATCTGAGATGGGACCCAGAATAAGGGAAAGTGAGAGATGGAAAGCCAAATATGGGGAGAGTGACCAAACCCAAGGTATGTACACCACTGCGCAGTTCAACCATTGCTTAGCTAAACCACAATTCCAGCCAGATCAATGTCCATGTTTCTACCAGGAAAACATAGACTAGTTTAGCCTATGCATCTATACTAAACCCTGATACCCAGCCTGTGGCCGTTTGGCACTTTTTGTGCAGCCCTCGGGGTTCCTTCAGATTACCTCTATTGTCCTTTGATAGCAGGATTTCAAGCAGTCTTGTGTAATATGTCTCCTGAAGCATGTCCCCAGTTTCTAGCTACACTCATAGCATGTTCAGTCTCTGGCAGTCTCCTTCAGCATGTCCACGATCTATGACCATCTTTTCATGACCTCAATCTCTGATCACCTCTTGTATCATGTCTTCAGTCTCTGGGCATCACTTGTAATATACCCACAGTCTGCTCTCTAATCTTGTGTGCCTGCTGTCCCTGACTCCAAATATTTCCTTTGGTGATGTAGAGGGACACACTTGAAGCCCACCATAACAAGAAAGTTGACCACTGCTGGTCTTTTTTGTGATAACAACTACCTCTTACGAGATTGTCGGGAGCAATATCATTACAGTGAATCCACTATTACAAAGGTATATTGTAACTGTTAAGTATGTGCCTGGAAATGTTGAGAACTGAACTGTGTGAGATCCATGTCCATGTGTTATGAAGAATTCCTCCAAGTAAACAAGTTTGTTTGTTCACCTTCTCGTAACATACACTGTCTGAATAGAGACCCATTTCTCCTCATTAAGTGACAGGACTTTGCAGGACAAAGTGTAACTGAATGTAATATACAGCTGGTGTATAGAAAGAAGATCAACCAGTTCAGGACTGGGAAGGTAGTGGCTGGCGACAAACATTCTGTGGGAAGGGTGGCTCGATGCCAGTTTAGCCTTCCTTCCCAGTGGTGTGATCTGATGTTAGGCCCACCGTGTCTTGGGGACCTGTGAGATGGGGAAACAGCTTTCATTGTTTGAACACTGATTGAAGTAAATTAAAAATGTTCTGACTGACATTCTGCAGTTTAGCCACAAGATGTCACTGTTTTTTCCAACAGCCTCAGACTGCATAGAGATTTCTATTAGAGATGAGCGAATCGAACTTGGCGAAGTGGAATTCGTTTCGAATATTAGGAAAAATTCGATTCGCATCGAATCCGAAAATTAGCAAACTTCGGATGCACGAATCAAATTTTTCCCGATCGGCCGATTTTCATCCCTTCTACAGCCGGCAAAAAGTGTCCCTGCAGAGAGCTCCGCTATTTCTGACAGTTCTCTGACAGTTCCTTCACATTTACAGCGGTTGAAACATTGTATCTATTTGTTTCCATTTAGGATACAGATGTTTTTATTCGGAAACAAATAGATACAATGTTTCAACCGCTGTAAATGTGAAGGAACTGTCAGAGAACTGTCAGAAATAGCGGAGCTCTCTGCAGATACACTTTTTGCTGTACTGGAATTCTTCTTATTTTCATTCTTCTTCTTCTTCTTCTTCTTATTTTCATTCTTCTTCTTCTTATTTTCGTTCTTCTTTTCATTCTTCTTATTTTCATTCTTCTTCTTCTTCTCCTTCTTCTTCTCCTTCTTCTTTTCATTCTTCTTCTCCTTCTTCTTTTCCTTCTTCTTCTCCTTCTTCTTCTCCTTCTTCTTCTCCTTCTTCTTTTCATTCTTCTTCTTTTTCTTCTTTTCATTCTTCTTCTTCTTCTTCTTATTTTCCTTCTTCTTCTTATTTTCCTTCTTCTTCTTCTTCTTCTTCTTCTCCTTCTTCTTCTCCTTCTTCTTTTCATTCTTCTTCTTTTTCTTATTTTCATTCTTCTTCTTCTTCTTCTTATTTTCCTTCTTCTTCTTATTTTCCTTCTTCTTCTTCTTCTTCTTCTTCTTCTTCTTCTTCTTCTTCTTCTTCTTCTTCTTCTTCTTCTTCTTCTTATTTTCCTTCTTCTTCTTCTTCTTCTTATTTTCCTTCTTCTTCTTCTTCTTCTTCTTCTTCTTCTTCTTCTTTTCCTTCTTCTTCTTCTTCTTCTTCTTCTTATTTTCCTTCTTCTTCTGCTTATTATTATTATTTTCCTTCTTCTTCTTCTTCTTCTTCTTCTTCTTCTTCTTCTTCTTCTTCTTCTTCTTCTTATTTTCCTTCTTCTTCTTCTTCTTCTTCTTCTTCTTATTTTCCTTCTTCTTCTTCTTCTTCTTCTTCTTCTACTTCTTCTTATTTTCCTTCTTCTTCTTCTTATTTTCCTTCTTCTTATTTTCCTTCTTCTTATTATTTTCCTTCTTCTTCTTCTTATTTTCCTTCTTCTTATTTTCCTTCTTCTTCTTATTTTCCTTCTTCTTCTTCTTATTTTCCTTCTTCTTCTTCTTCTTCTTATTTTCCTTCTTCTTCTTCTTATTCTTCTTCTTCATCCTCATCTTCTTCTTCTTCTTCTTCATCCTCATCTTCTTCTTCTTCTTCTTCATCCTCATCCTCTTCTTCTGCTTCCTCATCCTCATCTTCTTCTTCTTCTTCATCTTCTTCTTCTTCATCTTCTTCATCTTCTTCTTCATCATCATCTTCTTCTTCATCATCTTCTTCTTCATCATCTTCTTCATCATCTTCTTCATCTTCTTCTTCTTCTTCTTCATCCTCATCTTCTTCTTCTTCTTCTTCATCCTCATCTTCTTCTTCTTCCTCTTCCTCTTCTTCTTTCTCCTCTTCTTCCTCTTCTTCTTCCTCTTCTTCTTCTTCATCTTCTTCTTCTTCATCTTCTTCTTCTTCATCTTCTGCTTCTTCATCATCTTCTTCTTCATCATCTTCTTCATCATCTTCTTCTTCATCTTCTTCATCTTCATCTTCTTCTTCTTCTTCTTCATCTTCTTCTTCATCTTCTTCGTCGTGCCCCGTGACTGCCCAAATGAGTGAAGTGTGCGGTGATTCTAAGATCGACGGCACTCATCTGCATGTCATACTGACTGACAGTATTATTTCTCTTCCCCAGCAGACTCCAAGGGCATTTAAATTAAAGGTACAGTGTTCTGCACTAATATAAAGGCTCTCTGAAGCCTAGAAACCCTTTTAATAAGTTAAATTTGCAGCGAATAAATTCGCATCGAATCGAATTTATTCCGCAAATTCGGCGAATCAGCCGAATCGAATTTTTGAATAATTCGCTCATCTCTAATTTCTATATTCTTGACGGGGTGGGGTTTGACACTTGGAGAGTGAACAGGAAAAAGAAGGGTAGCCATGCTTGAGAGAGAAGATGGCTGAGTGATCTGAGAATCCGTCGCCATCCAGCTGTGAGGACAGCCCTCCGTAATCAGAAATTCACTTGAGTGAAGCTGATGGTGTTGAAGACGCTAACCCTGGTCAAAGAAAGGAAGATTTGCTGCCAGGAAGCTGATGAGGACAGAGGAGCAAAACAACATATACTGCTGATGACATCGCATGCTTAGCGGAGAGACATCTGTTCTGTTCAGAGTCACCAGCGGATGCAAAGCAGACCCGGGTCGGTAAGATCGTGCACGCACCTCATTTTAGTGTTGGCGCCTATAGGACTGAGACAGGCCTATAGTTAGTTAGTTAGGGTCTCTGTTTGTGTCAGGCCACAAGTGTTGTTACTGATCATTGGAAGGACTCCACAACTTAAAGTGGCATTTCACATTGGAGAGCTGATAACATCCTACAAACTCAAGCCAGACTGGCGTTTTGCTCAGAAGGAATACTCAGGCAAGTGCTACAGGACCAGTTATGGGAGGGGGAATACTGTAGATTTGTGTAAGATTGTATGCTGTTGTGCTGCACCGTAGGCTAGCCCATACCGTACACCCATACACTGATTCCTGCTCTTTTAGGGTAATAACGGGAAAAAAAATAAAAAAAAATAAAAAAAACAGGTAAGGTGTAGCAGCTTATTTGTGCCCACCAGTAGGTAAATTACTACACTTTCTACCTTCATCCATCAGAAGGCGCTGTGCTGTGCAGCACAAGGGTCTCAGCCTTTGGGCTGGGTGTATGTAAATTTTTTGTATGTTCTCAGCAGTTGTGGTTGTGTTTATTTGCCACATCTAAGTAAAATTCTGTTGTGACAAAAGCTGGTGTTGGAGTTGCTTTCCTCGTTCGTGACTTCACTGTATCCTGGGGAGCCCACCCCGGTACACTGCTTACAGCAAAGTGCATAGTGCCCCCTTCCATGTTTATTGGCAGGGGCCAGAGAAGGGGGATGTGATAAAGAACTGGTGGAGGAGAATCAGTGGTTTGTGCCATTTCCCTCATAATGGCGATCTGTAGTCTATTGTCAGGACAGGTATGAACAAACTGGCTTCCGACTGGGAAGACAATGGTGTCCTTCTAGTGTTGGGCCTGTGAAGTTGGTCTGGTGATTGGTCATGAAAGGTGCTGAACTCATTTTATGTGGTTGGGGCTGGCTGAGGGTATGCAGTGTTCTCCTGGGCTGTCAGCGTGGGCCTAGCAAACAAAGGAGCTTTGGGTGAGGCCCCGCCCCCCACAAGCTGTTTTTTCTTTTCCTTGAAATGCCTGGTGAGCGTTGTTTATATTGATTGATGAGGATTTGCATCCTTGGGCAGTGTGACTGGATTTCCAGTACTGGATTTTTTAAAATAAGGGACTTGTCAAATGTCTGTGTGTTTATAAGTGTTGCTTTCTTTTTTAAATGAGTAGGGTTACTATGTACTTCATACTCATTCATGTGGGGAGGGGGGGTGTATATCTGAGGGCCTCCTTATCTTAAAGGGTACTTCCAGATTCCAGTAAGTCCCCATGGTTATGGGGAAGAGGCCCTTGTCTTCAACTACATTTGCCCCTTAGTGATGAGGGCATTTGGTCTGGTATGGTTATTGTCTTTCCTGACATGCCAGGCTGTTCTTTAATTAGGTTCTATTAAAGATTTCAGGGCAGACCCCCCAATATTTTTTTCAAGAGATTCCTTCTTAAAACTATACTAGATCTGAACGGTCTAGAATGAATTTTGGGGAGGAAGCCCTGTTATGTCTTTTTGCTTTTTTTCCTCAGGGTTCTTCCTTAAAATGAATACCAAATGGATTTGGTGTTAATTTTTGGGGGACCTCACCCTTCTTTTTTACAGCAGAAGTGACAAAAAAAAATTGGCGGCAATCTACTTTTCCCAGACCATTTCCAGAAAAGTAAATGTATGATTTGAGGAGGTCCCTGTGTTCCTTTTTTTTTACAAAAGGAAGCTTACAAAAAATTATAACTCCCAACAATTTAAAAGTGGAACACAGGGCCTGGCAGCGAAAGGGTCAAACTCAGGAGTCCAGGCCATTTTTGTAATTTTTTTTCATTGATTTTTTTATTTTTCTAGGGAAAAATGACTGCTAGAAAAAACTAAACGGTGTGAAAAGTGGACTTTATAGGCACCACATACATGATTACAATAAAATAAACAGACTTTATTTTGACAAATGTAAACATCTACACTGTTAAAAAGATCATGGGGAAATCACTGCCAATATGTAACCTTCTCTTTAGATAATGTTACATAGATACAGAGATTGTATTCATATCTTTTCCTACTCCAATGGTCAACGCGTTTCGCATATAGCTTCTTCAGGACCGTGTATTTAAGGAGTTATATAAACATCTTAAAAAAAAAAAAAATACAATAAAAAGGCTCACATGGATGGAACAGACTGCCGAGAGACCCAAATATAAGGTCTTGCAGGCGGACATAGGGGAATCAAGAGGGACCAACATCCATATGACACCGGTGCAATGACACTGGAATAGCCAATCAATGCTATAAGATGAATCAATAAAGCTAGATTAGCTTCAATACACATGTACCCACCAATATTCAAATCACAGGCCCACATCACCTCATTGTTCCCTCTGGATACTTACATAGGGTTCACGCAAAATGGTTAGAGGGTTCCTCACATTAGATAAACCCACAGTGCTTACAGGGTACAAATTCATCCAAATTAGAAAATGTAGTACTCCTGTTCATAATACAGAGGGAAAAGAGGAGAAAGCCCCTCAATAAAAATACTTATAAACCCTTCCTTTATCTAGTAAAATATGCCACAAAAAAAAAAAATCAAAAATGGCTTACTTGTATCTGGTCAAACAATCCAACCATCCGCATACTTATATGTATCTCCACAGTGGACCCCAACCACTGCTGGCCTCAGATATGGATATCCTTATGGGGTGGGCATCAGGCTGTTTTTTAAATAGGGAAGTCGGTTTCTTTTTTTATTTATAGATGAGGATATACTAAGTCCAGCATAGATATATGTTACCTCTCCTGCCCATTCACAACCTATATACAAGCTCTCACCTAAGAAATTGAGGGTCATGAATCATAGATGTTGTAGCTTTGAATCAAGGAAAGAGAGATGTATTTTAGCTCCACTCCCCCCCAGAACGCCTAAAAGAAAGAATGCCTCAGTTCAGCCAAACACATATTGACATTAACGTGCCCCACCATATCAAGATCCATAAAAGTGTATAAATCTACCTTTGGGTCCTCAGCCAACAAGCGTCCAACATCCTGCCACTGCACCACTGACTGACTGTTGCTCTTATACTCCTGCCGTGCCAAATACCTTGCCCTACCATATCAAGATCCATTAACGTGTATATATCTACGTTTGGGACCTCAACCAACAAGCGTCCAACATCCTGCCACTGCACTGCCGACAGGCTATCCCTCTTATACCCTGCCAATGCTGGCGTCAAGGCAAGTGCCTCCTATCGTGCATGCGCAATATGGTGCCCAACACGGTGGTGCATACAAACTGGCCAAGGACCCGGTCACAAGATGTTACACGGGGGCATGGGTCGGCTGGAATTGGGAGCCCTCCATCACCCATCCCCCAAGGTGGATCCTAAGAGGCTTGTCCAGAGGAGGTCCCAAAACTAAATGCACCACAACCATTACCCAAGAGGGGTGGTCCAAAAGGCACATATGTCTGCTCAAAGACCAATTGGGCTCAAACACAAACCACTACCATTTTCCTGGAGACCATGAGCCATATATCAATTACATATAAATGTACTTTTTACATAATATCAAATATACAATTCATTTACATAGAAATAATGATACAATCAGTTCTCCCACTTAGAGTGGGAATGTACCTACAATGTGAATTTCAGACCCCTCCATGATTTCTGAGAGACAGAATTAAAAAAAAAATTCAGGAAATCACATTGTATGATTTTTAAAGAATTTATTTGTCTTGAGGCACACAGCTAACCCTTGGATTGCCCTGCATGTTAACCCATTCCTGCCCAGTGTCATTAGTACAGTGTCAGTTCTTTTTATTAGCACTGATCACTGTATTGGTGTCACTGGTAATGTCAGTGACACCAACTCAGTTCCCCAAAGTGTCAGAATGCCCGCCACAGTCCCGCAGTAAGTCGCTGATTGCCGCCATTACTAGTAGAACAAAAAAAATCCCAGTATACAGTTGTCCTCAAAAGTTTGCATAGCCTGGCAGAAATTGTGAAATTTTGGCATTGATATTGAAAATATGACTGATCTGCCAAAAAATGCTTATTGAAGGATGATGATCATATGAAGCCATTTATTATCAAATAATTGTTTGGCTCCTTTTTAAATCATAATAACAGAAACCACTCAAATGGCCTGGATCAGAAGTCTCCTCCCCCTGGAATGTTTGGCCTTGGTACAGACACACAAGGTGACACACGTGTTAAAATGGCAATTAGAGGTTAATGTCCCACATTTGTGGCTTTTTAAATTGTAATTAGTGTCAGTGTATAAATAGTCAATGAGTTTGTTAGCTCTTACGTGGAAGCACTGACTAGGCTAGATACTGAGCCATGGGGAGCAGAAAAGAACTATCAAAGGTCCTGCCTAACAAGGTAATGGAACAATTGTGGCTGCAATCTTTCTTGCTCTACCTGACCTTGGTTTGGTATCAAGAGATCCCTGAACTTTCCACTTCTTAATAGGTAATTGAACAGTACTGAATGGCATATTCAAGGCTTTGGACATATTTTTATGTACTTTTCCATCTTTATAAAGTTCCATTACCTTGTTACACAGGACTTTTGAAAGTTCTTTTCTGATCCCCAAGGCTCAGTATCTAGCCTAGTCAGTGCTTCCACATAAGAACAAACTCATTGACTATTTATACACTGACACTACTTGCAATTTAAAAAGCCACAGATGTGGGATATTAACCTCTAATTGGCATTGTAACCCGTGTGTGTCACCTAGTGTGTCTGTAACAAGGCCCAACATTCCAGGGGGCGGAGACTTCTGATCCAGGGGGCGGAGACTTCTGATCCGGACCATTTGGGTGATTTCTGTTATCATTATGATTTAAAAAGGAGCCAAACAATTATTTGATAATAAATGGCTTCATATGATCCTCATCCTTCAATAAAAGAGCATTTTTTGGCATGATCAGTCATATTTTCAATATCAATGCCAAAATGTCACAATTTCTGCCAGGGGGTGCAAAGTTTTGAGCACAACTGTATATACCATTTGCAAACGCTATAAATTTCACGCAAGCCAATTAATTTACACATATTGGGATTATTTTTAACAAAGACACAGAGCAGAATAGATTTTGGCCTAAAATTTATTAGGAAATTAGATTTTTTTATTTTTTTACTGGACATGCTTAATAGCAAAAAGTCAAAAATAGTGTTTTTCTCAAAATTGCCACACTTTTTTCTTCATAGAGCAAAGAATAAAAAAAACGCACAGGCGATCAAATACCACCAAAAGAGACATCTATTCGCAGGAAAAAAGACATATTTAATTTGGGTGCAGTGTTGCATGACGGCGCAATTGTCAGTTAAAATAATGCAATGCAGTAACGCAAAAAATGGCCTGGTCAGGAAGGGGGGGGGGTGGAATCCTCTAGAGGGCAAAGGGTTAAATGTTAAATCCAGTGTGTTTCCTGCTGTAGGATGATCTTATCAAAATTTCCTCCCAATTCTGGACAACGACGCATGACCCCGTGTAACATCTTGCGCATGCATGGTAGAAGGCATACTCTGTGCCGTGACATCAGCATGCACTGGTGTTGGTATTTGGATCGGCGGGGGGGGGGGGGTATTAGAGGAATGGTCAGTGGGCGGTGCAGTGGCAGGATGTTGGATGCTTGTTGGTTGAGGTCCCAAAGGTAGATATACACACTTTTATGGATCTTGAAATTAATGTCAACATATGTTTGGCCTAACTGAAGCATTCTTTGTTTTAGGTGTTCCAGGGAGGGGGGGTGGCACTAAAAGACATCTATCTTTCCTTGATTCAAAGCTACAACATCTAAAATTTATGACCCTCAATTTCTTAGGTGAGAGCTTGTATGTAGGATGTGAATGGGCAGGAGAGGTAATATCTACACGTATATCTACACTGGACTTGTTGGGTTTATTGTTGGGTTTATTGTTTGTTTTATAGACAAGGATATTCTATTTAAAATACAGCCTGATGCCCACCCCATAAGGATATCCATATCTGAGGCCAGCAGTGGTTGTGCTCCACTGTGGGGGTACATATAAGTATGTAGATAAGGACCCCCCCACCCAACACACACTCTCCACTCCTCACAAGACCTGCTTCTCTCTAGATCCCTGGTCTCCTCCTCCCATGCCCACCTCCAGGACTTCTCCAGGGTGTCACCCATCCTCTGGAACTCTCTACCCCAACCCATCAGATTATTACCTACTCTCCTCTCCTTTAGGCGCACCCTGAAAACCCACCTCTTCAGGGAAGCCTACCCCACCCCCTGCTAATTGCCAACCTCTTCCACTCTTCCTACCATTCCATCCCCCACAGCTATTTCCTCCTGTTCCACCATCCTCTCCCTAGATTGTAAGCTCGAAAGAGCAGGGCCCTCAAACCCCTCGTGTATTGTATTGTATTGTTATTGTTCTGTCGCATGTTCTGTCCCCCTTTGTAATGTACAGCGCTGAGCGAACTATTGGCGCTTTATAAATACTGTATAATAATAATAGATGGTTGGATTGTTCGGCCAGATGCAAGTAAACCATTTTTGATTTTTTTATGTGGCATATTCTACCAGATAAAGGAAGGGTTGACTGTATAAGTATATTCACTGAGGGTTCTTCTCCCCTTTCCCTCTGTATTATGCACAGGAGTACTACATTTTCTAATTTTGATGAATCTAATGTGAGGAAACCCCATGTAAGTATCCAGAAGGAACAATGAGGTGATGTGGACCTGTAATTTGAATATTGGTGGGTACATGTGTTTTGAAGCTAATATAACTTTATTGATTCATCTTATAGCATTGATTGGCTATTCCAGTGTCACTGCACCTGTGTCCTGTGGCTGTTGGTCTCTCTTGATTCCCCTATGTCTGCTTGCAAGACCTAATATTTGGGTCTCTCGGCAGTCCATCCCATCCATGTGAGCCTTTTATTGTACATATATACCTTTTTTTTATTGAGATGTTTATATAACTGATTAATTTTGTACTAATGCATGTTATCTCTTTACTATTAGTACTTTACCTCCGTAAATACACGGTCCTGAAGAAGCTATATGTGAAACGCGTTGACTGTTGGAATTGGACAAGATATGAATACAATCTCTGTATCTAGGTAACATTATCCTAGGAGGAGGTTACATATTGGGAGTGTGTCAGGGCTCCAGGTATGACCAGAGGTTTGTGGACTGACACAGGGAAATGCAGGCTTCAGGTATAGTATAAACAATACAATTTATTAAAGACTAAACAATACATAACGCAGTGCAAGGCTAAACATAAACACAGTGCAAACAAACCAAACCTCCAACAGATAACAAAATGTACAACACCAAACGTAGTTGGGCAGGCCGGGTCGGTAACAAACGGGCAGACAAGGTACAAGGAGCAGGCAGGAGAGTGGTCAGGATAGCCAAGGTCGGTACAGGCAGAGTTCATGCAGAGTCAGGATCAAAGCAGACAGGATCAGGATACAGGGGCCAAGGGAAACAATACACCAAGGCACTGACTGCAGGCCTGGCCATTCCTTAAATACACCTCCTGCAATCAGCCTCAGGTGATGGCTTGATTGCAGGAGTGAGCTTCTGGCTGCTGAGAGCACCCACTGGCCAGCCCTGGTACTGCAGCCCACACGGCAGGTGAGTCCCACCACCGTTGTAGAGTCCATTCCTGACAGAGTGATTCCCCATGATCTTTTTAACCAGGCAGATGTTTACATGTGTCTAATTTTATACAGCTCAAAGTAAAGTATGTTTATTTTATTGTAATCATATATGGTCTCACGTGGTGCCTATAAAGTCCACTTTTCACACCGTTTAGTTTTTCTTGCAGTTTTTTTTTCTCTAGTATTTTTGGATGTGGCACATTGAAAGCTTGCCTGGTGAACATTTTTCTTAATTTTCCCTTACAGCACAAGTGCCAGACTGGCAGCCCTCCAAATGTTGCCAAACCACCCATGAGGCTTTGCAAGATTGACAGTTACAAGCATGACTTCCAAAGGCAGAGGCATGATGGGACTTTTTCCCAACAGCTGGAAGGCCGCCAGTTTGACAGCCCTGCCTTACAGCTTTCAGAGCTTGTAAAAGACGCCCGAACTATCTATTTTCTGAAAACACATTACCGGTAGAATAAAAAGGTTGGTACTGATTTTCAAGGCCTGGCGATGTTTGCTCAAGTGTTTATCAAATCAATATTTTCACAAAAATTACACTAAAATCATTATTAGCAGATACAAACACAGCACATTTTGCAAAATTCCTACTAAATATAAAAGTTTAACCTGTATTGAGTTAATAAATAAATATTTGTACATTTTAACTGCTTTCTCGCCACCCTAGCAGAAATGCTTCTACAGGGTGGCAGTGGTGCACAAAATCATGTTTATTTATACACAGCCTCGGCTGTCAATCACCGGGACTGGGCCGGTAATTCCCTGCTGGCACCCAGCGATCACCCAGTAACTCTGACAGGGGAGAGACCTGTATATAAACAATACAGATCTCTCCCCTGTGAGCTCCGGGTATGGCTCTGCATAGCAGACCAATACAAAGCCGTGTGCTTACAGTGGAAAACACACACAGCACACAGTTAACCCTTTGATAGCCCCAGATGTTAACCCCTTCCTGCCCAGTAAGTTTCTGCACTTGGGAGCTAAGAATATGTATGCATCATACATACTGGGGGGGTACAACTGGGGGGTCAATGGTGAAGGATCTGGGGGTTCTGGTAGATCACAAACTTAATAATGGCATGCAATGCCAAGCTGCAGGTTCTAAAGCGAGCAAAATCCTCTCTTGTATTAGGAGAGGTATAGACTTCAGAGAGAGATATTAGTTGGATCATGCTTTGGTGGGGGTTTGTTTTGCCTTCCTCTTAATCAACCGTGGGTATATGATTGTTTGTTTATATAGGATTGTATATTTTTTTTCCCTCCTTTTATTGGTTGAACTAGATGGATTTGTGTATTTTTTAAACCAGACTAACTATGTAACTCTAAGATTGTACTAAGGGGATTTGGTGAGTTCAAGCCACCTGGATTGCTTTATCATTCAAGTAAATAAAATGATTAATTAAAGTGCTGGGACCCAGTGGGATTAGTGGATAATGGTCACGGAATAATTTTCCCAAGTTACAATGTTCTGTGGACTTAAAATATTAAGAGTTCTGTAACTTTTGACCTGTACTCCTTCTAGAAAAGGAAAGCTACAAAACATCCACCTAGACTGTACTAAGCCATCTATTGGACACTCCATGTTACATACATTATATACAGAAGTAATCACTTACCTGTGTATACTGATACAGACTAAGTAACTGGGCCAATGCATGATTTGTATTGAGGGAGCTGTCACCAATAAAGCCGGCCACTTCTCCACGTCCCTTACAGTAATAGTTAGGAGCCTCCTTTTCTCCAGACAATATCTTTATGGCATATCCCAAAGTTTTCTTTGGATCATTACATGTACTAAATATATGATATCCCAGGGTAACATTGGGCAGAAGGTCAGGGTCCTGGTTAATCTCATTGACAGCAGTGATCATCGCCAAGATGCTTTTGTACTCTTCAGTGTCAGCACTGCAGGATATTGAGAGGTTTTCAAACTACAGAACATGCTTACTTCTAAGATTACAATCCCACATCCCACAAAACCAACAATTTCATAGGAAAACAATAATGGTTAAAATGTAGAAGGCAATTTCAGGCAATATAAATTACAAACAGTAAACTGCTAATGATATCTGGTAAACATGGTAATTTTTCTAAACTTGGAAAGCTTTATTACTCATTGCCTTGAGGTTACAGGGAAGAACAGTGCTGGAGGAGGCGTGCTAAACTGGAGAATGGGAGAGCAGTGCTGGAAGAGGTTTGCGGGAGGTGCAGAGGTGAGAAGTTCTGGAAGAGGGTTGAGGGAGGTGCAGAGGTGAGAAGTTCTGGAAGAGGGTTGAGGGAGGTGCAGAGGTGAGAAGTTCTGGAAGAGGGTTGAGGGAGGTGCAGAGGTGAGAAGTTCTGGAAGAGGGTTGAGGGAGGTGCAGAGGTGAGAAGTGCTGGAAGAGGGTTGTGGGAGATGCATAGGTGAGAAGTGCTGGGAGAGGGTTGAGGGAGGTGCAGAGGTGAGAAGTGCTGGGAGAGGGTTGAGGGAGGTGCAGAGATGAAAAGTGCTGGAAGAGGGTTGAGGGAGGTGCAGAGATGAAAAGTGCTGGAAGAGGGTTGAGGGAGGTGCAGAGATGAGAAGTGCTGGAAGAGGATTTCAAGAAGTGCCGAGGTGAGAAGTGCTGGAAGAGGGTTGTGGGATTTGCAGAGGTAAGAAGTGCTGGAAGAGGGTTGTGGGATTTGCAGAGGTAAGAAGTGCTGGAAGAGGGTTGAGGGAGGTGCAGAAATAAAAAGTGCTGGAAGAGGGTTATAGGAGGTGCAGAGGTGAGCAGATTTGAAAGACAGTGCATGAGAAGCTAAAGAAAGCGACGCTGGAAGAGAGTTGCAGAAGTTGCAGTGGCAGCAAGAAGTGCTGGAAGAGGGCTGCAGGAAGTGCAGAGGTGAGAAGTACTGGAAGAGGGTTGAGGGAAGTGCAGAGGTGAGAAGTACTGGAAGAGGGTTGTGGGAGGTGCAGAAGAGAGCAGATTAGAAAGACAGTGTATGAGGATCTCAAGAGAGCAGTGCTGGAAGAGGGTTGCTGGAGGTACAGTGGCTATAAATGCTGGAAGAACATCCCACAAATGCTGGAAGAGGGTTGTGGGAGTTGCAGAGGTGAGAAGTGCTGGAAGAGGGTTTCAGGAAGTACAAAGGTGAGAAGTGCAGGAAGAGGGTTGAGGGAAGTGCAGAGGTGAAAAGTGCTGGGAGAGGGTTGCAGGAGGTGCAGAGGTGAGAAGTGCTGGAAGAGGGTTGCAGAAATTACAGTGGCAGCAAGAAGTGCTGGAAAAGGGTTGCAGGAAATGCAGAGGTGAGAAGTCCTGGAAGAGGGTTGCGGGAGGTGCTGAGGTGAGAAGTCCTGGAAGAGGGTTGTGGGAGGTGCAGAGGTGAGAAGTGCTGGAAGAGGGTTGTGGGAGGTACAAAGGTGAGAAGTGCAGGAAGAGGGTTGAGGGAAGTGCAGAGGTGAAAAGTGCTGGGAGAGGGTTGAGGGAGGTGCAGAGGTGAGAAGTGCTGGAAAAGGGTTGCAGGAAATGCAGAGGTGAGAAGTGCTGTTAGAGGGTTGTGGGAGGTGCAGAGGTGAGAAGTGCTGGAAGAGGGTTGTGGGAGGTGCAGAGGTGAGCAGATTAGTAAGACCGTGCATGAGGATCTCAAGAGAGTAGTGCTGGAAGAGAGTTGCGGGAGGTACAGTGGCAAGAAATGCTGCAAGAGCATCTTGCAAATGCTGGAAGAGGGTTGATGGAGGTGCAGAGGTGAGAAGTGCTGGAAGAGTAATTCAGGAGGAGCTAGAATTTTGATATCTGTCTGCAATAAAGAAATAGGCCTGTATGAGTTGGGATCAGTGAGGTTTTCTCCCGGCTTTAGTAACAGAATAGTGGCTTGAGCCATGGAATATGGTAATCTCCCAAGACTGAACACATCATTGAATGTTGTAATCAAGTGGGGTAGCAGATTCCACGTATTGTGAGTATACCTCCATGGGAAGCCCATCTGCCCCAGGGGTCTTTGGAGGTGGGGAAAGAGGCCACCACCTCCTGAACCTCCTCTACAGGAGGTGAGAGGTGAGTCGAGTAATACCCTCTGTGCATCCGACAGTCGAGGCAGGTGCACTGTAATCAGATAGATCTGCAGTTCAACAGGAGTACACAAAACCTTGGATTGATACAGGGTGGAGTAGAGTAATACCAGTTCTGCCATCACCCCATCAGGAGTACAGTAAGGGGGGATATGATCTCCATGTATAATACATAAGGGGGGATATGATCTCCATGTATAATACATAAGGGGGATATGATCTCCATGTATAATACATAAGGGGGATATGATCTCCATGTATAATACATAAGGGGGGGATATGATCTCCATGTATAATACATAAGGGGGGGATATGATCTCCATGTATAATACATAAGGGGGGATATGATCTCCATGTATAATACATAAGGGGGATATGATCTCCATGTATAATACATAAGGGGAGATATGATCTCCATTTATAATACATAAGGGGGGATATGATCTCCATGTATAATACATAAGGGGGGGGGGATATGATCTCCATGTATAATATATAAGGGGGGATATGATCTCCATGTATAATACATAAGGGGGGATATGATCTCCATGTATAATACATAAGGGGGATATGATCTCCATGTATAATACATAAGGGGGATATGATCTCCATGTATAATACATAAGGGGGGGATATGATCTCCATGTATAATACATAAGGGGGGGATATGATCTCCATGTATAATACATAAGGGGGGATATGATCTCCATGTATAATACATAAGGGGGATATGATCTCCATGTATAATACATAAGGGGAGATATGATCTCCATTTATAATACATAAGGGGGGATATGATCTCCATGTATAATACATAAGGGGGGGGGGATATGATCTCCATGTATAATATATAAGGGGGGATATGATCTCCATGTATAATACATAAGGGGGGATATGATCTCCATGTATAATACATAAGGGGAGATATGATCTCCATGTATAATACATAAGGGGGGATATGATCTCCATGTATAATACATAAGGGGAGATATGATCTCCATGTATAATACATAAGGGGAGATATGATCTCCATGTATAATACATAAGGGGGATATGATCTCCATGTATAATACATAAGGGGGATATGATCTCCATGTATAATACATAAGGGGAGATATGATCTCCATGTATAATACATAAGGGGGGATATGATCTCCATGTATAATACATAAGGGGGATATGATCTCCATGTATAATACATAAGGGGGGATATGATCTCCATGTATAATACATAAGGGGGGGGGGGGTATGATCTCCATGTATAATATATGAGGGGGGGATATGATCTCCATGTATAATACATAAGGGGGATATGATCTCCATGTATAATACATAAGGGGGGGGGGTATGATCTCCATGTATAATATATGAGGGGGGGATATGATCTCCATGTATAATACATAAGGGGGGGTATGATCTTCATGTATAATACATAAGGGGGGGAGATATGATCTCCATGTATAATTCATAATGGGGATATAATCTCCATGTATAATACATAAGGGGGGGATATGATCTCTATGTATAATACATAAGGGGGGGATATGATCTCCATGTATAATACATAAAGGGGGATATGAGCACCATGTATAATACATAAGGGGGATATGATCTCCATGTATAATACATAAGGGGGATATGATCTCCATGTATAATACATAAGGGGGGGATATGATCTCCATGTATAATACATAAGGGGGGGATATGATCTCCATGTATAATACATAAGGGGGGATATGATCTCCATGTATAATACATAAGGGGGATATGATCTCCATGTATAATACATAAGGGGAGATATGATCTCCATTTATAATACATAAGGGGGGATATGATCTCCATGTATAATACATAAGGGGGGGGGGATATGATCTCCATGTATAATATATAAGGGGGGATATGATCTCCATGTATAATACATAAGGGGGGATATGATCTCCATGTATAATACATAAGGGGAGATATGATCTCCATGTATAATACATAAGGGGGGATATGATCTCCATGTATAATACATAAGGGGAGATATGATCTCCATGTATAATACATAAGGGGAGATATGATCTCCATGTATAATACATAAGGGGGATATGATCTCCATGTATAATACATAAGGGGGATATGATCTCCATGTATAATACATAAGGGGGATATGATCTCCATGTATAATGCATAAGGGGGGATATGATTTCCATGTATAATACATAAGGGGGGGATATGAACTCCATGTATAATACATAAGGGGGGATATGATCTCCATGTATAATACATAAGGGGGGGGGTATGATCTCCATGTATAATGCATAAGGGGAATATGATCTCCATGTATAATACATAAGGGGGGGATATGAACTACATGTATAATACATAAGGGGGGATATGATCTCCATGTATAATACATAAGGGGGGGGGTATGATCTCCATGTATAATGCATAAGGGGGATATGATCTCCATGTATAATACATAAGGGGGATATGATCTCCATGTATAATACATAAGGGGGATATGATCTCCATGTATAATACATAAGGGGGGTATGATCTCCATGTATAATACATAAGGGGGATATGATCTCCATGTATAATACATAAGGGGGGGGGGGGGGTATGATCTCCATGTATAATATATGAGGGGGGGATATGATCTCCATGTATAATACATAAGGGGGATATGATCTCCATGTATAATACATAAGGGGGGGGGGGGTATGATCTCCATGTATAATATATGAGGGGGGGATATGATCTCCATGTATAATACATAAGGGGGGGTATGATCTTCATGTATAATACATAAGGGGGGGAGATATGATCTCCATGTATAATTCATAATGGGGATATAATCTCCATGTATAATACATAAGGGGGGGATATGATCTCTATGTATAATACATAAGGGGGGGATATGATCTCCATGTATAATACATAAAGGGGGATATGAGCACCATGTATAATACATAAGGGGGATATGATCTCCATGTATAATACATAAGGGGGATATGATCTCCATGTATAATACATAAGGGGGGGATATGATCTCCATGTATAATACATAAGGGGGGGATATGATCTCCATGTATAATACATAAGGGGGGATATGATCTCCATGTATAATACATAAGGGGGATATGATCTCCATGTATAATACATAAGGGGAGATATGATCTCCATTTATAATACATAAGGGGGGATATGATCTCCATGTATAATACATAAGGGGGGGGGATATGATCTCCATGTATAATATATAAGGGGGGATATGATCTCCATGTATAATACATAAGGGGGGATATGATCTCCATGTATAATACATAAGGGGAGATATGATCTCCATGTATAATACATAAGGGGGGATATGATCTCCATGTATAATACATAAGGGGAGATATGATCTCCATGTATAATACATAAGGGGGATATGATCTCCATGTATAATACATAAGGGGGATATGATCTCCATGTATAATACATAAGGGGGATATGATCTCCATGTATAATGCATAAGGGGGGATATGATTTCCATGTATAATACATAAGGGGGGGATATGAACTCCATGTATAATACATAAGGGGGGATATGATCTCCATGTATAATACATAAGGGGGGGGGTATGATCTCCATGTATAATGCATAAGGGGAATATGATCTCCATGTATAATACATAAGGGGGGGATATGAACTACATGTATAATACATAAGGGGGGATATGATCTCCATGTATAATACATAAGGGGGGGGGTATGATCTCCATGTATAATGCATAAGGGGGATATGATCTCCATGTATAATACATAAGGGGGATATGATCTCCATGTATAATACATAAGGGGGATATGATCTCCATGTATAATACATAAGGGGGGTATGATCTCCATGTATAATACATAAGGGGGATATGATCTCCATGTATAATACATAAGGGGGGATATGATCTCCATGTATAATACATAAGGGGGGGATATGATCTCCATGTATAATACATAAGGGGGGGATATGATCTCCATGTATAATACATAAGGGGGGATATGATCTCCATGTATAATACATAAGGGGGGTATGATCTCCATGTATAATACATAAGGGGGGATATGATCTCCATGTATAATACATAAGGGGGATATGATCTCCATGTATAATACATAAGGGGGGATATGATCTCCATGTATAATACATAAGGGGGGTATGATCTCCATGTATAATACATAAGGGGGGATATGATCTCCATGTATAATACATAAGGAGGGATATGATCTCCATGTATAATACATAAGGGGGATATGATCACCATGTATAATACATAAGGGGGGATATGATCACCATGTATAATACATAAGGGGGGATATGATCTCCATGTATAATACATAAGGAGGGATATGATCTCCATGTATAATACATAAGGGGGATATGATCTCCATGTATTATACATAAGGGGGGATATGATCTCCATGTATAATACATAAGGGGGGATATGATCTCCATGTATAATACATAAGGGGGATATGATCTCCATGTATAATACATAAGGGGGATATGATCTCCATGTATATTACATAAGGGGGATATGATCACCATGTATAATACATAAGGGGGGATATGAAATCCATGTATAATACATAAGGGGGGGATATGATCTCCATGTATAATACATAAGGGGGATATGATCACCATGTATAATACATAAGGGGGGGGATATGATCTCCATGTATAATACATAAGGGGGGGGATATGATCTCCATGTATAATACATAAGGGGGGATATGATCTCCATGTATAATAGATAAGGGGGGATATGATATCCATGTATAGTGCATAAGGGGGGATATGATCACCATGTATGATACATAAGGGGGGATATGATCTCCATGTATAATGCATAAGGGGGGATATGATCTCCATGTATAATACATAAGGGGGGGATATGAACTCCATGTATAATACATAAGGGGGGATATGATCTCCATGTATAATACATAAGGGGGATATGATCTCCATGTATAATACATAAGGGGGGATATGATCTCCATGTATAATGCATAAGGGGAATATGATCTCCATGTATAATACATAAGGGGGGGATATGAACTACATGTATAATACATAAGGGGGGATATGATCTCCATGTATAATACATAAGGGGGGGGGGGGTATGATCTCCATGTATAATGCATAAGGGGGATATGATCTCCATGTATAATACATAAGGGGGATATGATCTCCATGTATAATACATAAGGGGGATATGATCTCCATGTATAATACATAAGGGGGGTATGATCTCCATGTATAATACATAAGGGGGGTATGATCTCCATGTATAATACATAAGGGGGATATGATCTCCATGTATAATACATAAGGGGGGATATGATCTCCATGTATAATACATAAGGGGGATATGATCTCCATGTATAATACATAAGGGGGGATATGATCTCCATGTATAATACATAAGGGGGATATGATCTCCATGTATAATACATAAGGGGGTATGATCTCCATGTATAATACATAAGGGGGGATATGATCTCCATGTATAATACATAAGGAGGGATATGATCTCCATGTATAATACATAAGGGGGATATGATCTCCATGTATTATACATAAGGGGGGATATGATCTCCATGTATATTACATAAGGGGGATATGATCACCATGTATAATACATAAGGGGGGATATGAAATCCATGTATAATACATAAGGGGGGGATATGATCTCCATGTATAATACATAAGGGGGATATGATCACCATGTATAATACATAAGGGGGGGGATATGATCTCCATGTATAATACATAAGGGGGGGGATATGATCTCCATGTATAATACATAAGGGGGGATATGATCTCCATGTATAATAGATAAGGGGGGATATGATATCCATGTATAGTGCATAAGGGTGGATATGATCACCATGTATGATACATAAGGGGGGATATGATCTCCATGTATAATACATAAGGGGGATATGATCTCCATGTATAATACATAAGGGGGGATATGATCTCCATGTATAATACATAAGGGGGGATATGATCTCCATGTATAATACATAAGGGGGGATATGATCTCCATGTATAATACAGAAGGGGGGATATGATCTCCATGTATAATACATAAGGGGGATATGATCTCCATGTATAATACATAAGGGGGATATGATCTCCATGTATAATACATAAGGGGGGATACGATCTCCATGTATAATACATAAGGGGGATATGAGCTCCTTGTATAATACATAAGGGGGGGATATGATCTCCATGTATAATACATAAGGGGCGGGATATGATCTCCATGTATAATACATAAGGGGGATATGATCTCCATGTATAATACATAAGGGGGGATATGATCTCCATGTATAATACATAAGGGGGATATGAGCTCCTTGTATAATACATAAGGGGGATATGATCTCCATGTATAATCCATAAGGGGGATATGATCTCCATGTATAATCCATAAGGGGGGATATGATCTCCATGTATAATCCATAACGGGGGATATGATCTCCATGTATAATACATAAGGGGGGATATGATCTCCATGTATAAATCATAAGGGGGGGATATGATCACCATGTATAATACATAAGGGGGATATGATCTCCATGTATAATACATAAGGGGGGGGGGGATATGTTCTCCATGTATAATACATAAGGGGGGATATGATCTCCATGTATAATACATAAGGGGGGGATATGTTCTCCATGTATAATACATAAGGGGGGATATGATCTCCATGTATAATACAAAAGGGGGGATATGATCTCCATGTATAATACATAAGGGGGATATGATCTCCATGTATAATACATAAGGGGGGATATGATCTCCATGTATAATACATAAGGGGGATATGATCACCATGTATAATACATAAGGGGGGATATGATCTCCATGTATAATACATAAGGGGGATATGATCTCCATGTATAATACATCAGTGGTTCATATAGTGAACTCTGTGTAGTTCTTCACCCTGAGGTCATCACAGAGGACAAGGGGGCGCTCTTTACATCTGGAAGAAAATAAATTTAATCTCCAAACAAGGAAAGGTTTCTTCACAGTGAGAGCTGTGAAAATGTGGAATAGACTCCCTCAAGAGTTGGGTGTGGCCAGCTCAGTGGATTGCTGTAGGAAAGTCCTGGATTCTTTCTTGGATACACAGAACATAACTGGATATAACATTTATAGGGAAAGTTGATCCAGGGAATGTCCGATTGCCTCTCGGGGATTAGGAAGGAATTTTTTCCCTGCAGGAGCAAATTGGATCATGCTTTGCTGGGTTTTTTTGCATGCCTCTGCCTGTTTCTGAATTGACCCAGGCCTGTTGTTCGACCATGCCTCTGCCCGCCACCTGAATGGACCATTGACCCTATTATTGACAATGCTTCTACCTGCCCCCTAAACTGACCATGCCTCTGCCTGGCACCTGAATGGACCCTGGCTTGTTTATCGACAATGCTTCTACCTGCCCCCTAGATTATTTATCAACCATGTTTCTGCCTTCCACCTGAACTGACCTCAGCCTGTTATTTACCCACATTTTGATTTGCCTGCTGCTTGGACTGATCTTTTACCCTGCTATTGTAGTAGTGGGGGTGAAGATATCACAGGGGTCTTACATATGTGAGGGGCTCCAGAGTAGTTTTTCTGAATGGAGAAAACAATGTTTTTGGTTTTCTCCAGGTTTGTAATTCCCCAATTAGGGATTGGAGGCTTTGAAGAGATTTGGGTGGGAAGAAGCCTCTACTCTTGTGCACAGGACTTACCTGACTGAGGCCCTAAGCCTGATATTTCTGCCAGCTGCAGACTGACCCTGGCCTGTTAATTGATTGTGACTCGGCCTGCTGCTTGAACTGACCACACCTCTGCTACCTGCACTGACTGTCATGTTTATGGACCATGTTCCTACCTACTTGCAGGACCAATACTTTGGCTGTGCTGACAATATCTCTGCCTGCTGCCTCTACTGACCCTGGACTGTTTATGGACACTATATTCCTGCCTGCTGCCTGGAGGATTCCTTTTGCTGTTGACCACATGCCTACTTGATGCCTAAACCAATGCTCTCCTCTGTAAACAACTGCACTACTAAAACCACATGTAATCCTTTCATTACCCTTTGCTCAGCAGAATGTGTTTTGGGGTGTAATTCTTGGCATGTCCATGATTTGTGTTAGAAATACCTTGACAATAAATGGACAACTTTGTGTATTAAAAAAAATATCTTCTGATTTTCTTTCCACATTTTTCAAAAACTTGTGGAAAAAATGACATGCTCAAAAGACTCATTATGCCTCATTTTCCAAAATGGGGTCATTTTGAGAGTGATTTTGCCTTCCTGGTGCTCCAGGGCCTTCAAAAATGTGATTGGTTGTCTGGAAATTAGATGTGTAATTTATGCCCCTAGAACACCTGAAGATGCTACTTGGATGTTGGGCCTCTCTATGTGATCAGACTGTGAAAAGTCTCACGTATGTGGTATCCAGGGGCGGACTGATCATTTGGAAACTCGGGCACTGCCCGAGGGCCCGGGGTCAGTAGGGGGCCCCATGAGATGCCCCTGGTACCTTTTTCATAGGCTTTTTTGAGTTTGGGCAAGGACACAGGGGCCCCATGATCCCCTATTGCCCGGGGGCCCCAAGAGTTGTCAGTCCGCCCCTGGTGGTATCCCCTCACTGAGGAGCAGAATGTGTTTTGGGGTGCAATTGCAAGTATGCCTATACCGTGTGTGAGAAAACTTAATATGACAATTTTGTGGGAAAATAAAAATCATTTTCCAAAGAATTGTGGGGAACAACTACAATACCTTGGATTGTCCACTTTCCAAAAAGGGGTCATGTGGGAGGTGTTTGTATTGTCCTGACATTTTGGGACCTCAAGAAATGAGATCGGCAGTCAGTACATCAGGATTGATCAATTTTCAATGATACTTAGCAAAGCTTGTAGACTCTATAACTTTCAAAAAGACTAAATAACAAACTGATTTGGGTTTTTACCAAAAAAATGTAGCAGTATAAACTTTGGCCTAACTTTATGATGAAAATTGTAAAATTTTATAACAAAAACTAAGAAAAAGCTTTTTTTCCCAAATTTTGGTTCTCTTTGCTTATATTGCAAAAAATAATAATAAAAAAAACTTAGTGGTGATTAAACACCACCAAAAGAAAGCTCTATATGGCTAAAAAAATGTTTGAATAACAATTACTCAGTCATGCAAACTGTACCCAAATGGGAACTGAAAGCTGAAAATTGGCCACAGCAGGAAGGGGATACAAGTGCCCAGTACTGAAGTGGTTAAAGTGTTACTAAACCCAGGACCCCGCATTCACTCTGCTCTCCCCGAACCCCGCATTCACTCTAGCATCTCTCCCTGGGCCCCGCATTCACTCTAGTATCTCTCCCCGGACCCCGCATTCACTCTAGCCGCTCTCCCCGAACCCCGCATTCACTCTAGCCGCTCTCCCCGGACCCCGCATTCACTCTAGCCGCTCTCCCCGGACACTGTATTCACTCTATTTGGTCTCCCCGGACCCCGCATTCACTATATCCGCTCTCCCCAGACCCCGCATTCACTATATCCGCTCTCCCCGGACCCCGAATTCACTATATCCGCTTTCCCCGGACCCCGCATTCACCATATCCGCTCTCCCCGGACCCCGCATTCACCATATCCGCTCTCCCCGGACCCCGCATTCACTATATCCGCTCTCCCCGGACCCCGCATTCACTATATCCGCTCTCCCCGGACCCCGCATTCACTATATCCGCTCTCCCCGGACCCCGCATTCACTCTAGCCGCTCTCCCCGGACCCCGCATTCACTCTAACCGCTCTCCCCGGACCCCGCATTCACTCTAGCCGCTCTCCCCGGACCCCGCATTCACTATATCCGCTCTCCCCGGACCCCGCATTTACTATATCCGTTCTCCCCGGACCCTGCATTCACTATATCCGCTCTCCCTGAACCCTGCATTCACTATATCCGCTCTCCCCGGACCCTGCATTCACTATGTCCGCTCTCCCCGGACCCCGCATTCACTATATCCGCTCTCCCCGGACCCCGCATTCACTATATCCGCTCTCCCCGGACCCCGCATTCACTATATCCGCTCTCCCCGGACCCCTCATTCACTATATCCGCTCTCCCCGGACACTGCATTCACTATATCCGCTCTCCCCGGACACTGCATTCACTATATCCGCTCTCCCCGGACCCCTCATTCACTATATCCGCTCTCCCCGGACACTGCATTCACTATATCCGCTCTCCCCGGACCCCGCATTCACTATATCCGCTCTCCCCGGACCCCTCATTCACTATATCCGCTCTCCCCGGACACTGCATTCACTATATCCGCTCTCCCCGGACACTGCATTCACTATATCTGGTCTCCCACAATATACAGAACATGGAAATGCAATTTGTTTAGTAAATATAAACTGCTAAATACCTTTTCCCATCAGCAGTATATAGCAGTCTTGTGACTTGTAGGAGGAGTTTTCTTTCTGCTCGAGGAGGATGCAGAACCCCTGACCTCTGGCTGGACAGTGCTTATTGGCCCTCTGCTGATCACATGCACTCTCCCAAGAGAAAAAAAAAACCTCTCTAGCAAAACACATCAAACTGAGTATGTGCAGAGTGACTCCACACGATATATGTCTTATCAGGACATAAGAGGTGGACACTGGAAGAAGGGGAGGATCAGAGAAGTCAGGATCAAACAGCATTTTTACACAGTGCAGAGGATTAACCCCTCAGGTTCCACATTGAGTATAACAAGCATGCGTTACTGCCTCTACAGACTGATTGTACTGTTGGGGGTTTAGTGACACTTTAATATTTTAAAATTTGGATTGTATTTCAATACAATAGTGAGATATTTATTATTTAAAAGGGATAGCGTACCCACATTTTATGTGTGGAGATATTTTGGTGTCTGTGTACTGTGGCACTTTGAGTGTGCTGCTGTCCCAGAGTTCTAGTCATTTTTGGTGTTTGGATATTTGCTGAGTTGTATGAACACGATGTACACATTGTTAGCGCAGATATACACAAACATATTCACTGCAGGTGATTCTCCCAGTTATATTTGTTGAATGTCATACTGTAGTCACTAATTTCTACATACTGTATACCCCTGAGTTATCACCAGGCTGACCTACTGCTATGCTGTGAATAGCCTTTTTATGTGAACATCCCCGAATAGTAGGAGATCATACACACAAGCTATTGAAAGATGGTACACCTGCCTCCCTCTCTCCTGGAAGGGATGGAACCATCTTCAGGAGCCGTCTATGAGGACATGACATTGCTATGTATCAGAAATCCCAGCATGACCTGAGAAGAAATATTATGGAAGCCCCGTGTAATAAATGTATATTGGAACCCAGACTGTATTCTAACAAGGAGACAATGTATCACATATTATGGAAGCCCCGTGTATTAAATGTATATTGGAGCCCAGACTGTATTCTAACAAGGAGACAATATATGAAATATTATGGAAGCCCCGTGTATTAAATGTATATTGGAGCCCAGACTGTATTGTAACAAGAAGACAATGTATCAAATATTATGGAAGCCCCGTGTATTAAATGTATATTGGAACCCAGACTGTATTGTAACAAGAAGACAATGTATCACATATTATGGAAGCCCCATGTATTAACCATCTGACCAATAGCCGTATGGCGTCCGGACAAATGTACTAGCTTTCTGGGAGGCCGCCATATGGCATCCTCCCACACATGCGCAGTTTGCACGCTTGCAGAGCTGCGCAGCGGCGTGATCTGTCACCGGCCGTGTACCTTGGACACGGCCGATGACAGATCTGAGTACCGGCCTCTGTTGCCAGTACCATGTGACCTGCTGTGACCAATCACAGCAGGTCACATGACAGTTGTATACAATGGATGGCTTCATTCATGCCATCCCTTGTATACTAGTGTCTAGCTGTGAATGGTCACATCTAATCACATGCACATGTCATGTGATTAGCTGTGGCCAAATCACAGCTCAGCACAAAAAAAAAAAAAAAGCCCTGAATGAATCGATGTCATTCAGGTAAATGCTTGCTTATAGCAAAGTAATTCTTTGCTTTAAGCAAATTGTGTAAAAAAAAAATACTGATCACTTCCCCAAAGTAGTACAGTGTTACTATGGTAACATTGTACTACTTTGGACATAGTGAAATATGAAAAAAAATCTTAAAAAAAAGAAAAAAAAAGTAATAAAAAATTTAAAATAATAATAATAAAAAAAAATAAATATATATATATATATTTTTTTTTTTTTCACACTGTCACCAGTCAGTGTCCCTGATCACCGCCATGCCAGTTATATGATGACGCTGTACTGCACTGGTGACAGTATGTAAAAAAAAAAAAATAGTGAAACTAATTTTTTTTATTTTTTCATTTTCTGAAAAATTATAACAAAAAAAATACAACTTCAAAAAACTCATCATGCCTCTTATGAAGTACGTCGGACTGTCTACTCTGCACTCATTTGGGGGATATCTGCACTGTTCTGACATTTGGGGGATATCTGTACTGTCCTGACATTTGAGGGATATCTGTACCGTCCTGACATTTGGGGGATATCTGTACCGTCCTGACATTTGGGGGATATCTGTACCGTCCTGACATTTGGGGGATATCTGTACCGTTCTGACATTTGGGGGATATCTGTACTGTCCTGATATTTGGGGGATATCTGTACCGTTCTGACATTTGGGGGATATCTGTACCGTTCTGACATTTGGGGGATATCTGTCCCGTCCTCACATTTGGGGGATATCTGTACTGTTCTGACATTCTTGGACCTCAAGAAATTAGATTGGCTGTCAGTACTTCAGGATTGATCAATAATCAGATCTATACCATAGTTTGTGAACTCTATAACTTTCCTACAAACTAAATAATACATCCTAATTTGGGTTATTTTCACCAAAGACATGTAGCAGAATACATCTCGGCCTAAATTTATGAAGAACAATTATTTATTTGCAAACTTTTATAACAGAAACAAAGAAAAACGTGGGTTTTTTTTCAAAATTTTGGTCTTTTTTTGTTAATTTAGCAAAAAATAAAAACCCCGGCGATGATTAAATACCACCAAAAGTAAGCTCTAGTTGTGTGAAGAAAATGATAAAATTTTAGTTTGGGTACAATGTTGTATGACCGCGCAATTGTCATTCAAAGTGTGAGAGCGCTGAAACCTGAAAAATAGCCTGGGCAGGAAGGGATAAAATTGCCCGGTATTGAATTGGTTAAATGTATATTGGAACCCAGACGATATTCTGATAAGGAGACAAGATATCAAATATTATGGAAGCCCCGTGTGTTAAATGTATATTGAAACCCAGACTGTATGCTAACAAGAAGACAATGTAACACATATTATGGAAGCCCCGTGTATTAAATGTATACTGGAACCCAGACGATATTCTGATAAGGACACAATATATCAAATATTATGGAAGCCCCGTGTATTAAATGTATATTGGAACCCAGACTGTATTGTAACAAGAAGACAATGTATCACATATTATGGAAGCCCCAGGTATTAAATGTATATTGGAACCCAGACGATATTCTGATAAGGAGACACTGTATAAAACATCAGCAGATACATCTGTACATTTTCATAAAATGATACCTTGAAAGTGAAGACGAACCATTATATGTTATATTTACCATTATATTGAGTTATACAGAAAGAGCAAAGATGATAAATAGAAACTTACATGTTACACAAGGAAAGGCATTTAAACCCAAGCAAAACATTTTTGATATATATTAGATCTGTATCGAGTATACTGTTCAAGTGAGCAGAGACTAATCCTCCAATGATGACATCTCCCTCCCGGTAATATTCATACTCAAACCATGGCTTTATCATATCAAGTCTACAAGGAGGTGCTGAGCTCCGGGACAAAGCTTCTCCATAGGATGTGATGGGAATGATGAGGATCAGCAGGAAACAGACACAGAACACCGGAGACCAATTCATGGCACACAGCAGATCCTCTCAGTCACCGGCAGATCTGCGCAGGAGGAGGCACAATCACCGGAGCTTTAAACACATCGACTGAGACCGATTTACACTACAGAACAAAGAACTGAATAATAGTAACATCAGCTTGAAAATATAGAATCTATATCAGGCAGTGTAACTGATCTAAATAAGTTGGTTTATTCTTTTTTTTCATATTCAGTAGATTTTCAGTAGTTACGATTTCTAATTATTCATTTACAGGGATGGAAAGTGAATCTCCGATACGGGGTGAGTGAACCATTCCAAATTTGTTGGGTTTTCACACATATATTTCACAATGAGTACACTTTACGTAATTCAGAATTACTGAAAATGATTAAATATATTTTTTTCTGGTAAAATACATTTTTACATCACAGGATGGAAAATAAATGTCCAATAGGGGTGCATGAGTCATTTAAAATACTCTCTGCTTTGTGGGTTTTTTGACCTTCAAACTCAGTCTTGCCATGTAAAATGCACAACAAAAAAAGGTAAATCATTAAAATGAGTTACTATGATGTCAAAAGATTGCAAATGTAGCACTACGCCCTTACGAGTCACCAGAGATATGAGACCCCCTATAGTCCTGCACAGCCAGGCAACATAGATTTTCCACACAGATTTGGATCCAAGAGACAGTAACCAGTCCTAGAGCTTGTTTTTTTGGGATTTTCATTAGGGGATAAATAACTTGGATGGGTTAAGGGTGTATGGGGTGCCCAAGGGAACTGCAATTGAGGACAACTTCCTGAAATAATGTAAAAGTCTTTTAGACAAAAAAATCCTCTTTTTGGAAAGCTCTCCAGCCTCTCTTGGTGCACCACCCTAGACCTCAGATAATCCTCTATCCAGCTGTCTGAAGGAATCCCTGGGCAGGGGATCCAATGCCTACCTGGGACTGTTTCACAATAAAGTGGCAAAGTGCTAATCCAGTTTCCCACTAGAGTGCTTCTTTCCCCGTAACTGGTCCAGGGGGTGTAGGAATACTCACTCTGTCCTCTGCCTATGAGCTGGTGGGTTGGTAGCTGCTCTCAGAACTTCCACTGGGCCACTCCTTTCCTGCTGCACAGGTGGTCCTTGCTCTGGAGGCCAATGATGTCCTGACCTTTCTTCCTCTCCAGCACCACTTCCTGGAGTTGAGCTTCTTCTCAACCGGGCCCCCTCCCAGTCTCCTGCTCCTCAGTCCTTTCTCTCCATCTTCCACCAAAACTCTCCTCCTGCTGTAGAGCAGGCTCTAGCACATTTAAAGGCTGCCTTGGTCCCAAGCCAAGCCTCCTGCTTGGGGATTGGCTAGGGTCCCCTAAGTGTTCAGGCCAGCCCCTCCCCACTCCCACACCGCTACTTCTAGAATCTTCTCCAAGACTCTAGAGCAGGGGGAGGTGTCAAAAAACTGCCCTGCAGAGCCTCCCAGACCTAACCTAAGATAACTCTCTGTCTCAGCCCAGGCTGCCATTCAGCCTTCCTAGCTGAACCACCTGAAATAGCTCCCCCTAGCTACCTAGCAGGGCGCTACACAAATTAGGCATTTTTTTTTTCAGAACTACTGAACCCCTTAGCATTCTATTGTATGAGATTGGTCTTTCCAGCTGTTTAAAAATGTAATCACCTGTCAAAGTACCCAGCTTCCTCTCCACTCCTTGCACATCCCTCAATTCCTGTGCCACATCCATGAGAGGAGATATGCAGCTAACAGCTGGCACCTTGCACATAGTTCCCACCTCTCTACACCACCTTTGTGCACTGTGTGCTGCAGATGGTGTGTAGATTCCCTCAAACAGCTGCAGATTATCTTCCCCTACGCACCAGGGTCTGGTAATACAAGATGCTTCAAGCACTCACACTGAGGAAGCCCGGAAGTTCCAAGCACCCGGTAAGGGGGCCTGGGTGAAAAAAGGCTGGCCCAGGATGGTCCATGGATGCAGTTCCCCGGGCAGGCATATGCTGGGTCCATAGAAAGAGAGGAGCAGAATATGTAGTCAGAGAGGCAGCTGTACAAGGAGAGGCACAGGGTAACTCCTTTAGGTCCTCATGGGCACAGGTAGTCTAGAAGAGAAAACACAGTGCTTCTAAATGTAGACTTACAGGTTTAATGAGTATGAACGGGATTAAAAACACTCCCATTTCCAAAGTAAGATTAGGAACATTGACAAGATGGGTGACAAGTGTCCATTTGTCTGGCTCAGCGCTGTTGCAATGGGCATGCTGGTGGCATGGAACAGTGAAGCTGGCATGCACCTCTATTCCAGGAATCCAAGGTGGAGAGCAGGCGTCATCCGGCATACAGTGTCATGACATCACCAGGAGAGAGGTGCAACAATGTGTTTCTGAGCATGCACGAGGTCTCTCTCTCTGGATCCAGTGTATACCTGCCCAGGGACCTACCTTCATGGACCATCCTGGACCAGTATTCTGTTGCCCATATCATCCCAGCAGTTGCACAGGAACCAGCATGCTTCCTCCTCATTAGCCACAACATACGGCAACACAGGAAGGTTCAAGCACTTATTGCCACTCAGTGGACTGTAAACCCTTGGAGTGCCATATCACTGCTATGAGGATAATTTCTCCTTTTGCTGTGCCATATTGCTGTCCTGTGACCCATCTACCTTTGATGTGCAATATTGCCACTCCATGGACTGTTAACCCTTGCCATGTCATATTATAACCCTGTGGATCGTTTCCTTTTGCTGTACCATTTTAACACCTGTCAGATCAGTGCCCCTTGCTGTGCCATATTGCTTTACTGTGCCATATTTCCATTCCATGGACTGTTAATCCTTGCAGTGCCATATTTCTGCCCTGATAATTATTTCCTCTTGCTGCTCCATATTGCTACTTTATGGATGGGGTATCCCTGCTGTGTTCCACTGCTGCCCTGTGGACTATTGTTTCTGTGCTGTGCCCTATTTCCTCCTCTTCTATGTACCCAAGTTCCCCAATACATGTCTTCACATCAGGTTTTGTCTGATTTACCTCTGTGTGATCTCTCTGCACTCATAGTTCATCACAGAGAGACAAGAGCACTTGAGATGGCTGGTGAGAGCCTGCATACCATGGACATAGACTTTCCAGAATATATACATTGGATGGTGGTCAGCTTATAAGAAACGTGAAAGAGTTTGGCCTCAGTTACAGGGGACTTAAAAAAGAACAGCTGGTTAGGATGCTGGAGGAATCCCGCCAGCATCAAGGTTTAGAGCACCAAAATGGGTCAAGAAGTACCCAGGGAGGATGTACCAGAGCCTCCAAGTCAAAGCAGTAAGAGCCCATGGGTTCTCTGGTACAAGGAAGAGATGGCCATTCTGGGAGAAGATGTTAAAACAGAAAAGAAACTTGCGGCCAAGGAAAAGGCACAAAAGCGTAAAAAGAGAGTGGGAGGCTGCAAAGAACCATGTGGCCGCCTCTGTGCCATCCCTTGCAGTAAGGGAGATCCCCAGAGTCTCTAGGAAGATTGTTAAACCATACAAATAGGATACAGAAGATGTGGTAAGGTTCTTTCAGGACTTTGAACACCAATGTGAGCTGCTGGAAGTCCTAGGCAGAGGCTAAACCCGCCATGTGGTAGGGCTGCTAGATAGGGGGGCTGGAATTATGAGGATATAAAAAGCGCAGTGCTGGACTTCTAAGCAATTTCACCTGAGGCCTATTGGGCCCAATTCCAGAGTATACCCCACATCCCAAAGACCTCTTTCAAAATGTTAACACACAAACAATCCCCAGTGTGTCAGCTGTGGCTGGAACAGGAGAAATCAACCCCCAAGGAGAGATTATCCAAGCAATCCTAACAAAAGTTTTTTTTTTCAAATATCCCCTTAAACTATGACTATATGGGTGCGAGAATGTAAATCAGCCACCCTGGAGGAAGCACAAGCCTTAGCGTTTTAGGCCTTCATGATTATTCCCTAATGGAAGAAGACATTAACTGATGCACCCTGAGTTGCCAGGATCCAAAGCCCTGCATCTGTGCCATATATGCCTCCTGTCTGCCAGATGAGTCCCTAGGCAGTGCTGCCCTCTCAACCAGGGCTTTCACACAATTCTGCCCTCCTGCAGTGGGCCCTGAGGCCTACTATAGAGATACACTGGTTTGACTGTTGGCAAATGAAACGACTGCCAGCTAAGAAAAAGAACCTTGGACCCAGCTCTCCCAGATCAGTACATTATGTGGACCAGTCTGGAGTACACCTTCCACTGACAAAGATACATATCCAAGGGTCTTTGGCATAAAAACTGTCAGAGTCCCTATCTTGATACCTCAAGGTTAACACATGTAAGAGGTTACTGTGGATGAACAGAAAGCCATTCTATTTGGAGACTCAGGGGCTTTCCTCACTATTGTGGATCCACAAGTTGTGTGCACTCCATCCCAATCCCAGTATCCCTGGTTGGCTACTGTTAATCTGGATTATGGGATGAGGCCTAAACACTGCAATGCGGGAGTGTTGAGAGGACTACCAGTGGATGCAATCCTTGGAAATGAAATGGGTGACTTTGAGTGCCATTTTGTTGGAGCAGTCATATGGAGTCAAGTACACAAGGAAGCCACCAGGAGAGATGGGGACCATCAGTCAGCAGATGGAACTCTGCAATCTGTGGGGAGTGACTCTCCCTTGGCTTTTGCTGCTAGTGTGGTAACGAGGGATTGGAACCGGTTTAAAAGGACTTAGCTACTGACCTCACTTTGACAAGTTTCTGGACAAGGGAAAGGCTGACTGGTCAAGATGCAGAGAATAAAGTGCTTGGAAAATGGGTTGCTGTACTGAATCACAGGGACAATTTCAGAGGGAGGATCACAAACCATTTCCAAACAGCTCATGCCTTAGTGGTTTCAGACCCGACTTTTGTACTTTGTGCACAACATTCCTTTGGCAGGGTATCAGGAAAGCTATGAACAGAGAAGAGGTTAGCCCAGGAATACTTTTGGCCTGGGATGTCCCCATTGGTGGCACACTACTGTCACATCTGTGATACATGTCAGCATCATAGGAGGACTAGTGGCCATCTAACCCCACTGCATCCCTTGCTCATTATCGAGAAGCCATTCCTACATGTAACTATTGGCATCCTAAGTCCCTTAGCTCACCTCAGCAAAACTATGAAGCATACATCCTGTACATTGTAGATTATGCTAACTGTTACCCTGAAGTGGTGGCCCTGTGCTCATCACAACTCCCGATGTTGCATAGGCCCTGGTTACTTGAAGAGGCTTCCCAGCTGAAATCCTGTTGGATCAAGGGACTCAGTTTATGTCTGATTTTGTTTGGTCTCTTTGAAACACTGTGGGTTTCAGGCCATCTGGACTAACCCTATAATCTTTAAATAAGTGGACGGTGTGGGCATTTCGACAGGACCCTGAAGACTGTGCAATGTGCCTGTATAGACAAGGAGCCAGACTAGAAATGGTATCAACCCCACCTTCTCTTTTCATAGCATGAGGTACCCCAGGAATCAACCGGTTTCTCATCATTTGAGCTACTGTGTGGTAAGTTTGAGGCCCCTTGACTCTGCTGAAAGAGTACTGGGATGACCAGCTGCCCAGTGCTGGGGTCCCTATGGTTCCCTACATCCTGGAACTGCACAAAAACTTTAGCCGACTGGCTGGCCTTGCTGCTGGCCATCTCAAAGTGGCCAAAACCCACCAAAAGACATGATATGACTGCAAGGCTCACAATAGGGAGTTCACAGAGAAACAGCATATCCTTATGATTGCCCAATGCCTCAAATTAAGTTGCAAGTAAGGGCCCTTTTACTAGGTTTCAGCCCGAATAGCCTTGGCAATCTCAAACTACTTTGACTGTTTCTGAGGTTGTGGCCAGCAAGGTGATGTACTGCACACTCGTTGATCCTGCCAGAGACTGTTCTGCTTTTTGTCTAGAGTTTTCAGGCTTTTTCATACACCGTTTAATCTTGTCATCCCTAGGGAGACTATATACGCCTTGATTGCCCAATTCCAGGCCTTCATGCTTCACACCAATGATTGGCCATGTTTCTTTTCTTGGCAGCCAAACATACAATAACCAAGGCCTGGAGGAAGCCCTCAGCATCCATACTGGAAATCAAAGACAACATGACCCTTATATTGCTCCATGAAAAAATGTCTAACTTCCTCAACTATTCCCAACCCAGATTCCTTAAAATTTCTTCTTCCTTCCTTCTCTGGACTCAGCCAGGCTAACCTTCTTATAACGGTCTAAATGGACTGAACCCCAACTCATGGGATTACCTCCATATTTTCCCTTCTACTCATTCCCTCCTGGCTCATCAGGCCCTAACCTCTCCCTTTCTTTTCCTCAAGCGTAAAATCTCCCCATATTCTTGAATTGTTCAGCTCAGCAATAACCAACATCACCCAATACTGGGTATTTCTTCTTTAGCATCTTGGAGCTTACATTTTTCTATTATTTCTGTCATATCCATTCTTGTTTCAACATTTTCTGGTGTTAGAGCCCCTCTGTGGATGTAACAGTGGTCATGATGATGTTTTTTCTCTGAAAACCTCGATAAAATATTTTAACGAGACAGACCCTTTCAAATTCTTAAGAAATTGAACGAGGCCAACTACATCCTTGAGCTGGATGATCAGGGGAGGTGGCAGAAAACAAGTCATGTAAATATGATCAAAGAATACCATGACAGGGATCTGTCTATCCTGGTTGTCTTCCCTCTAACCTCTGAAGAAGTAGCAGATGCCATGTCGGACCTCCTGGAAGTAGTGCAGCATCTGACCAATGTGAACCATTGGAGACAAACAGCTCACCCCCAGCCATGCTCCTGACGTGGCTGTGTGGGAAGGGTCAGAGCCTGTTGCCTGGGCAATCTGATGCTCAGCATTGGGTTACGGTATCACTCATTGGCTCAAGTATATATACCAAACGGGGGGGCTAGTAGTTAGTGTTACTTTTAATTATCCTGGTATGACTGGCAACAAAAGTCTATCTGAATAGGAACTTGAAAGAGACTTTTAAAGAAATGTTTTTTACATTATTCTTATTATTAATAAATTTTTTCACACAAGATTCCTGTAACAATTTTAAGGCAGGATTTACACATTTACATTTTTCCAATCAAATCCAATTAGAAAATGTGTCAACTTTGTGTAAAATTTGTGTGAAAATATTTATAAACAGACATCATGGTGTTTACTTTTTATGTCTGGAAACTTTAACAGAAAAAAGGCAAAACATAAAAGGGGCTCCTGGTTTGTTTGTTCTGATCCTTTGTTCAAGGTAAAGGTTTGCTTGTTTGGAGGATCGGTGAATGAGCAAACTACTGTATTTTTCGCTCCATAAGATGCACGGTTTTCCCCCAAAAAATGAGGGAAAATGTCAGTGCGTCTTATGGAGCGAATGTAAAGCGGCCGGTCCGGTATTTCTGCCGCCACCATGTCAGAATATCGGGCCAGCCACTCAGCTCTTCTCTCCTGCAGGACCTTACGTGTTCCTCGCTCCAGCGCTGCAGTCTTCCCGCTGTGGCTTCTGTGGCAGCCAGGTGCCCACTGCGCATGCATGAGAAGCGCTGCGCTTTTGAATGTTCTGGTGACTTCTGGGACACATGACAGGTCCCAGGAGGCTCCGGGCAATTCACAAAGCGCAGCGCTTCTCGCACATGTGCAGTGGGCACCTGGCTGTCACAGAAGCCGCCGCGGGAAGAAGAAGGAAGCACAACTCCGCAGAAGTGGGAGCGGGTACCGGTCAAATTCAGATACCCGCTCCCCCTCCCTCCCCAAAGGTCCACAGTCTCTGGCCATCCTCTGTACTGTGTCCGCAGTCTCTGGCCATCCCCTGTACTGTGTCCGCAGTCTCTGGCCATCCCCTGTACTGTGTCCGCAGTCTCTGGCCATCCCCTGTACTGTGTCCGCAGTCTCTGGCCATCCCCTGTACTGTGTCCGCAGTCTCTGGCCATCCCCTGTACTGTGTCCGCAGTCTCTGGCCATCCCCTGTACTGTGTCCGCAGTCTCTGGCCATCCCCTGTACTGTGTCCGCAGTCTCTGGCCATCCCCTGTACTGTGTCCGCAGTCTCTGGCCATCCCCTGTACTGTGTCCGCAGTCTCTGGTCATCTCCTGTACTGTGTCCGCAGTCTCTGGCCATCCCCTGTACTGTGTCCGCAGTCTCTGGCCCTCCCCTGTACTGTGTCCGCAGTCTCTGGCCATCCCCTGTACTGTGTCCGCAGTCTCTGGCCATCCCCTGTACTGTGTCCGCAGTCTCTGGTCATCCCCTGTACTGTGTCCGCAGTCTCTGGCCATCCCCTGTACTGTGTCCGCAGTCTCTGGTCATCCCCTGTACTGTGTCCGCAGTCTCTGGTCATCCCCTGTACTGTGTCCGCAGTCTCTGGTCATCCCCTGTACTGTGTCCGCAGTCTCTGGTCATGCCCTGTACTGTGTCCGAAGTCTCTGGTCATCTCCTGTACTGTCTGCAGTCTCTGGTCATCCCCTGTACTGTGTCCGCAGTCTCTGGTCATCCCCTGTACTGTGTCCGCAGTCTCTGGTCATCCCCTGTACTGTGTCTGCAGTCCATTGGTTCAGAATATTTTTTTTCTTGTTTTTCTCCTCTAAAACCTAGGCGCGTCTTATGGAGCGAAAAATACGGTAACTGGGTGTTCGGTCAAATCTTCGAATGCAGCAGGCAAAACAACAAAAGTGTCTTTATTCAGAGACCGACAAGGCAAAACATTTACAGTTTTGCACCACAGATATTAAACTTGTATAGACAGATTGTCAGGCTGCAGTTTCTGAGTGACTGATCAGGCATATTACATCTGGAAATAACAAAAAGGATAGGCTGCAATTTCTGATGGAGAGAGCAAGCACATTGCATCTATACATTAAAAAGTATATATTTTTAGAAGACTAAAAATGCAAAAAATGTTCCATGTTTGCACTACAGATATTAAGTCTTATCAGGAACCATAAACCAGGCATAGAGAGAAAATGCAGTTAAAATCACACCTTTAATGAAATAGCAAAAATAACAGTTCAGGAACGTAGGCAAAAACAGAAGCCAGGGTTTGGATGCCAGAGCAGATATTCAGATGAGCTGGGGTCAGACAACCAGAAGTCAGTGTAGTCAGGAGCAAAAATCAGGAACAGGAATCGGAAGAGAAGTCAGCCAGACCGAGTTGTAGGCAGGAACACACTGGAGATCGTAGACCATGCAAGGGCAAGGGGGAAATGAGCTAAGCTGCTAAAATAGAAAAAAAGGGCTGGTTGTAGGCTGGACTAATGAGGCAGGTAAGGGTATCCAGGTGAGTTTACTGTGAAGACAATGAGTGGCTGGTAATTGGCTGGTAATTAACAGCTGAGCAGCTTCTGAGCACTGAAAGAAAAGAGCTGCTCATGAAGTAGCAGGAGCCCAGCCATGACAAGCCTGTATGGACAGATTGCAATTTCTGTGATTAAGCAGAAAAAATATACCTGGAAATGAAAAAAAATAGCATCTCAATTCAGAGACTGATCAGGCAAAATTTAACAAAAAAAAAAGATATTAGGCTCTAATGAAGAGATTGCAAATTTTGAGTGGCTGTGTGAGCATATTACATCTGTAAATAAAAAAAAAGAGTGTTTTTTTCCTTTTCAGTCTCTGAAGTATTTTAGGACAGGCTGCAGTTTCTTAGGGGCTGTTTTTATTTCCAGTTGCAATATGCTTGCTCAGTCCCTATTTGTTTAAAATTTACAAGAAAAAAAAAATACAGTTTTGCAGTACAACTTTGGAGCTTTTAATTGGATTGAGGTACTGCCCCATGAAGACGTCGTTGGTGACGAAATGCGTAGGGAATAGTCTGTCGGATGCTGACGGCAGGACGTTCCCTGCTATTGCTGAATGTTAGCTGAGCAGATGGAGCTGTTTTTTTTCCTCTTCATCTATGTGTGCAATGCCGGTGTCAGCTGGACACCTCTTTTGTGAGTGAATTTTATGCCTTAATAAATTAACACTGGTTAAAACATGCTGCACCATTATATTCTTTTTTGTTTTTGAATGTGGTCCCGAGTTATGGAGCTGCGGTGATTGTCCACTCATGAAGAGTGGCGGCAGAGTATTCCTCCTCATTTCCTGCCTAAGATATAGAAGGGTGTATATCAGCTGGATTCTTATACTACAATATAATACATCGAAAGTCTGGAGTTTGGTGGAGTCTATGCTCCCAGAGCAAAAAACGCTAAGGCTGGTCTATAATTTGATCAGCACTTAGCTCTGGTGAGTGCATTTGATTGATTTGATGGTGGATTATTCACAAAGTTTGTCACACTTGTCACATGGATCTTTTTGGATTTGAATATATTTGATGTATGGACATTATATATTTGTTTAGCGCACTCTTATTATATTTTTTGAATTTTAATTGGATTGGCCACAACTTCTGAGGAAGAGAGCAAGCAAATTACATGTAGAATTAACAAATTAGTATCTTTCTTGGGATGGGAAAAGGGTAGAGATTTGTACCACTGACAAAGTGTGTAAGGGGAGACTTCAATTTGATGGAGTGGGCATCTTCCACCTAGAACAATTTTTTTTTTTTTTTTTTTAATTTGAAAACATGAACATTGAACTGAATTGCACCACAGTTTTCAAGCCTTGGAGAGGCCACAATTTATGAGACAAGTAAACAAATTGCATCTGCAACAAAAATGTTCTCTTCCTTTTAGGATACATTTACACTGAGGAGTCTTTGAAACGCTCAAGAAAAATGCTTCCCTATGTATGTTTATGTATGTTTTCACACTGGAGTGTTACGCTTTGGTTGCTGTGTAATTACTCCTGCTTGCAGCATCTTTGGAGCATGTCTGTTCAGTTAAAAAAAATGGCCCAAAAACACCCCTTCCCATTGAAATCAATAGAAAAAAACCTGAAAAGCAGTTAAAGAACGCCTGAAAAATGCCTAAAAAGCGCATCAAACTTGCCTTTGAGAAGTGTTTTGGTGCAGTTTTTAAGTCACCTGTCCTTTAAAAAAAAGCTCATAAAGCATGGCAAAAGCGTGGTAAAAAACGTCTATGCATTTTTTTCTGTGTTTTTGCGGCAGATTGGTATGAAAGTAACCTTTCACAGACTGAAAAAAAAAGATGGATTTGATGCTAAGCTTGTAATCCTTTTTTTGGCCAGGCCACTTTTACTGAGAGAGAACAAGTAGACTAGAAGTATGAAATGATTTTTAATTATATTTGCAAGAATGAATCAAGGTCATGCATGGTAACAGATTCACCAGAGATTTTAAGCCTGTTTGGACAAGCTACTAAATTTTGGCCATAGAACAAGCAGATTGGCACATCGGGCGAGTTGTGGGGGGCTGGTGTTGCAGAGGACAATTGATCAAGAGACTATGCAATGGTCCTAGGAAAAATACTGGCATGCAGTGGTGCAGCTGGTATGTCTAGGGAACAGAATCCACACTGGGGCAAAAAATTCTGTAAGCTCTGCAGAGGCGGGCCAAGAGGTGGCACTCCATTTTGTTCCAGGAAAAGTTGTGTATGACAACAGTACCAACATGTCTGGCAGGAAAAGTTCATGGGCCTTGTCTGGCAAACCTCCTCAGCCTGGCGGTGCAGCTATTTCTACCTTTCCAACCGCTCCGTTTCCACCACCCCCCCTCTGCCAATCCCTCCACTGGCTTCTGATTGCGCAATGGATCAAATTCAAAATCCTAACACTGACGTACAAAGCCGTCCACCATACTGCCCCGAACTACATTACTGACCTAATAGCCAAGTACCACCCAACACGCACACTCCGCTCCTCACAAGACCTCCTTCTCTCTAGTTCCCTGGTCTCCTCCTCCCATGCCCGCCTCCAGGACTTCTCCAGGGTGTCACCCATCCTCTGGAACTCCCTGCCCCAACCCATCAGATTATCATCTACTCTCCTCTCCTTTAGGTGCACCCTGAAAACCCATCTCTTCAGGGAAGCCTACCCCACCCCCTGCTAATCTCCTCCACTCTTCCTACCACTCCATCCCCCACAGCTATCTCCTCCTGTACCACTATCCCCTCCCTCCTAGATTGTAAGCTCGAAAGAGCAGGGCCCTCGAACCCCTAATGTTTTGCATTGTATTGGTATTGTTCTGTCACATGTTCTGTCCCCTTTGTAATGTACAGCACTGAGCGAACCATTGGCGCTTTATAAATAGTGTATAATAAAATTAATAATAATTTCTAGATAGGTACTCTATTTTACAGGATCTTATAAAGCAATACGGGAGTGTTTGTAGCCATTTGATGCTGTACTACATCCATTCCGACTGCCAGCAGTTACCCAGTGGGTGATCAATGTGTCCAGCGACCACGTGTGACCATGTGTCTGTGGTCAGGTTGACCTTCTTGCTGAGTGCACGGTGAAGTGATTTACCTTCCTCATGATGGTGGAGGGCAGGGATGGGCTTATGGGTGAAGAATACAAATGAGCCGATGTTATAGTCCAAACTTAGGTTCAAACCAAACTTTGGCTGTCCAGGTGTTTGTCTAAATTTCTTTGGCTCGTTTAGCCACCCATTTGTTGTGAGCCAACCATCATATGTAGGAGTGGTATTTTTACCATTTCTATTTATCCTGGCTTTAAGTTTGGCTATTTTTTTCTTTTGGTCTATGGATTGCATACAGAAAGGCAATATCAGCAATAAAAGTTTTTTTTTTTGTCCTAAGAAGGAGGATATATGTATTACTTAGTGATTCAGAAACAACAAAGTTCATAGTGAAATGTAAATGGTTCATTGGTGGTGTACAGGTGTAAGAGCTGAAGTGGTTAAAAAGATAAAAGCATGATATTTGGCCCTGCAGATTCATTTCATGAACATAAAACAAAATAAGTGCAGCACTGAAAATCAAGTACCAGATGAATCAATGGATATAGCAAAGTCACATGTCACTAATGGTGACTAATAATTAATGAAATCAATGTCCCAAAGTATGAAAAGCCCATGTGATGATCCAATATGATCCTAAAATTGGTGCATGGAGGACTTGATCCAAAGTGGTAAATGGAATAAATGAGTAATCTGCGCACTCACCAGAAGTGCGTAAAAATACGCCTTTGAGATTTGCCTGTCTCACCGGGTGTGTGCGCGGTCATCAGCATTCATATAAGGGTCACGATCCTGTGCGTATCCTGGTCACGTCTCAGGTGTAGTACTCAGATGTGAAACACGTTCAAAGGTTCCATATAGAATTCAGGATGGCCACCAGCGGTGGCTAGACGTCCAGCTACTGTAGCCCCCTTTCATGAACAAAATGGGATTTGTGAAGAAAGGTTTTGTGATTCATATGGATTTCCATTATTGAAAGTAATTATTATTGGTAGTAGTATTATTATTATACAGGATTTATGGCTCCAACAGTTTGCTCAGCGCTGTACAATATAAGGGAGACAGTACAATTACAATACTTTTCAGTACAGAAGGAATAGGAGCACCCGGCTTGTGGAGCTTACAATCTAAAGGAAGGGGGAGGTGGTACAAAAGGTGATAGCTGCGGGGGATGATCTGGCAGAGGTGATTCAAGTACAGTTCTTAGGTGGAGGTGGGGTAGGCTTCCCTGAAGAAGTGAGTTTTCAAAGATCGCCTAAAGGCAGACAGGGAGGGGGCTGTCGGAACATGGTGTGGTAAGGAGTTCCAGAGGATGGGAGAGGCTCTGGAGAAGTCCTGGAGGCGAGCGTGGGAGCAGGTGATGAGGGAGCTAAAGAGGAGGATATCATGGGAGGAGCGGAGTGGGAGATTTGGGCGGTATCTGTGGATGAGGTTGGTGATGTAGCTAGGGGCAGTGTTGTGGATGGCTTTGTAAGCTGTGGTTAGTATTTTGAATTTTATACGTTGGGTTATTGTAAGCCAGTGGAGAGATTGGCAGAGAGGGGCAGCAGTCGCTGATCGTTTGGTAAGGTGTATGAGTTTAGCGGCAGCATGCATAATAGACTGAAGGGGGGATAGCCTGTGTAATGGTAGACCAGTGAGGAGGGAGTTGCAGTAATCGAGGCGGGATATAACCATTAATATTATTAATATTTTATTGATCAGTACATTTTCTCTTTAAATTTTCATATACATTTTATCAGGAATGGACTCACCACTGGTGGTGGGACTCACCTGCCGTGTGGGCTGCAGTACCAGGGCTGACCAGCGGGTGCTCTCAGCAGTCAGAAGCTCACTCCTGCAATCAAGTCATCACCTGAGGCTGATTGCAGGAGGTGTATTTAAGGAGTAGCCAGGCCTGCAGTCAGGGCCTTGGTGTATAGTTTCCCTTAGCCCCTGTATCTGGATCCTGCCTGCTTGAATCCTGATTCTGCACAAACTCTGCCTGTACCGACCTCGTCTATTCCTGACTACTCTTCCGCCTGCTCCTTGTACCTTGCCTGCCCGTTTGCTACCGACCCGGCCTGCCCGACTACGTTTAGTATTGTTATCTGTTGGAGGTTTGGTTTGTTTGCACTGTGTTTATGTTTAGTCTTGCACTGCGTTTATGTATTGTTTAGTCTTTAATAAAAAATTGTATTGTTTATACTATACCTGAAGCCTGCGTTTCCCTGTGTCAGTCCACACATCTCTGATCATACCTGGAGCCCTGACACATTCTTCATGATAATAACAGCTACATAAATTTATTTACTTCATCTGAATTTTAAATATAATATAAACTGAATATCTAGCAAAAGAAATGACTAAATAGTATCATTTTTATTTTCTCAGCATTGCTCATACTGGAATGTAGGTCTTTAGTAAAACATTATTAAATATCTACTTCAGAGAACAGCCGGAGTGTATTCTATTGGATGAAAGTTTAGAATTTTGTATCTCTTGTATCTTATACAGTAAAATCTTTTATTATCACTCTTGTGTTGGATTCCCCTGACAGGAGAAGGTTTATGTATTCTGGAGGCTGTTCACCATATGCAGACGGAGAGAAAACAATATTTCCAACATTGCATCAGATTGTTCAGAATAGTAATGCCGGTGAGATCATTCTTCATTATTAGAGTGATTCTAAACCTGCTCTGTGCAGTTCTCCCGGGACTACTGACACCTGAGATCAGCCGGTCACTAGAGACGTCCACAAGACCGGCCCATGATTACAGTGGTGGGACCGCGCCATTCAGAATAGAACAACTAAGTCACCAAACAACAAACCTGATATTTTAGTGGATTAACGTTTCTGCCAGATTTCCCCAGGAGACAGACGCCCAATTTACTGATCACCATCTGCTTTCCAATACAAACTATCATCATAGAAATGTTATTGATGTCTCTTCACTTTAAGTCCTCCTGCACACGGGACGTTTTTACAGCGGCTGTTGACGTTTTTTCCTCCAGCCAGTAACCCCCCCCCAGCATGTTATCCTATGTGTCCATACACACATAGACTGGAATCAACATTTATTGGCAGGGACATTTTTTGGCTGGAAAAAAAACCCAGGACTAGTGTGTTTCTAGATGAGTTTTTAGCTGTAAAAACGATCTAATGCTGAAAAAGCAGTAAAATGCCACAAACCGGTGTTTTTGGAAGGTTTTTTTGTCCATTTTTTTTTGTCATATAAAAATGGTAAAAAATGCAAATGTGGAAAAATGGGAAAAAACACTGCTAAAGGCTAATGCAAAAATGCTAAAAAAAAACCACTAAAAAACTCTTTACACAGCTAACGTTACCAGCATTATTAAAACGCCCCGTGTGCGTGAGGACAAACTATTAATTGACTCATAGTAAGATGCAAATAAATAAAATAGTAACAATATCAATATTATTATATTTATATTATTATATTATATTATATTTACCCTCTGGAAGGTTTTACTCCCTTCATGACTGGAGCATTTTTTGCTATTCAGCACTGCGATAGTTTATCTGGCAATTACACGGTCATGCAACACTGTACCCAAATAAAAAATTGTTATTTTTTCCACACAAACAGGGTATTTTAACATTTCTCTATTTTTTTTTTTTTTTTTTTTTTAAACTATGAGACCAGATTTCAAATAGGTCAAAGACCAATGTCAGATGAAGTTTAAAGTGGTTGTAAAGGCTCAAGGTTTTTTACCTGCAGGAAGGTAAAAAAAACCTGTGTGCAGCATCCTCCCCAGATCCTCCCAATGCTCACGTAAGCCCGCTCTTGATCCAACGATGTGCACTTGAGTCTCGGGTACCCCGGGACTCCCTCTTCTTATTGGCTGAGACAGAAGTGGGAGCCATTGGCCATTGGCTCCCACTGCTGTCAATCACAAACAGTAAGCCAATGAGAAGAGAGACAAAATAGGGGCCCTCTAAATTCCAATGTTATGAGGACAGAATAATTCAGATCGTGGAATTTAGTATAACTTTTAATTCTGAAATTATGTGGACACTTTTCAGTGTATCTAGATCCATACAAGATATAAGAACTCAGTCATGATTATTGTAATGTTTATTAGGGGATTGCAATATTTACAGTAAGAGAGATACAGTGAAGGAAATGTGTATTTGCTCCCCTGTTGATGTTGAATGTTCGCCCCTCACAAAGAAATGATCGGTCTAAAAATCGAATGTTCGGTGTATTGTAACACTGAGAGACAGAATACAACAACAAATTCAGCAGAAATGCGTCTAACAAATGATGACTGATCTGCATGTTCATGAGGGAAATAAGGATTTGATCCCCTTCACAAAACATGACTTAGTACTTGGTGGCCAATCCCTTGTTGGCAATCACAGAGGTCAGACGTTTCCTGGAGTTGGCCCCCAGGTTTGCACACATCTCAGGAGGGATTTTGGCCCACTCCTCTTGGCAGATCCTCTCCAAGTCTTTAAGGTTTGTATAATATAAATATAGATGCACTATATTGCCAAAAGTATTGGGCCAGCCCTCCAAAGCATTGGATTCAGGAGTTCCAATCCCCTCCATGGCCACAGCCACAGGTGTAGAAAATCAAGCCCCTAGGCATGCAGATTGCTTCTACAAACATTGGTGAAAGAATGGGTCTGTCAGGAATGGACTCACCAATGGTAGTGGGACTCACCTGCCTTGTGGGCTGCAGTACCAGGGCTGGCCAGCGGGTGCTCTTGGCAGCCAGAAGCTCACTCCTGCAATCAAGCCATCACCTGAGGCTGATTGCAGGAGGTGTATTTAAGGAATAAATAAATGTATAACCTCCTCCACCCCAAATTCCTCAAAAAGTCATACCTTCTCCCTAGAAAGTGCAATAGTCATATATTATAACCTTTTTGTGATAAAATAAAATAATAAAACTCTAATTAAACCTTACAGTGTCATATGTAATCAAAAAACCTTAAATTGTCCAAAAGAAAAAAAGAAAAAGTCCAATGAAAAATCCAGTGTCCAAACAAAGAAAGTCCCAGGTTTCCAAACTTTCTCATCCAATCTGAAGGAATCCTATTTCATCCCGTGATACCTCAAAAAAAATATCCAGATACTCTAGTGCATTACCTTTATATAAAAATATATATTCACTCTGTGCAAAACACAACCTAAGAAAATGTGCAAAACTCTTTGTTGAATTAGTTATTATATATAGTGCACATATAAAATAAACTGTGACCACTCCGTGAACACTGCAACACTGTGCATCCACCAACACCAATAGTATTACATACTATTACCTTCTGTATATATATAATCAGCATTCAATCAGAGATCTTCTATTTCCTCTCCAAAGATATTTTCCAAGGTCCTCAAAAGACAAGAAGGGTCTCAAGACTCATCTCCAAAGTATAGGGAAAGATTTTTAATAGCCACTTACATTAAAATTCCACATTTCCAGCTCCAAACATGGCTCCTATGCGAGTTCCACCAAACAAATGCAGTAAGCCATGTGTGAATAACCAAAAAAATGGCCGCGGCGACACTTCCGGTCTGCGTATGTGCGTCCTGACGTCACACCCTTAACGCGTTTCGTCACTTCCGGACTTCGTCCCTTCAGACGAAGTCCGGAAGTGACGAAACGCGTTAAGGGTATGACGTCAGGACGCACATACGCAGACCGGAAGTGTCGCCGCGGCCATTTTTTTGGTTATTCACACATGGCTTACTGCATTTGTTTGGTGGAACTCGCATAGGAGCCATGTTTGGAGCTGGAAATGTGGAATTTTAATGTAAGTGGCTATTAAAAATCTTTCCCTATACTTTGGAGATGAGTCTTGAGACCCTTCTTGTCTTTTGAGGACCTTGGAAAATATCTTTGGAGAGGAAATAGAAGATCTCTGATTGAATGCTGATTATATAAATACAGAAGGTAATAGTATGTAATACTATTGGTGTTGGTGGATGCACAGTGTTGCAGTGTTCACGGAGTGGTCACAGTTTATTTTATATGTGCACTATATATAATAACTAATTCAACAAAGAGTTTTGCACATTTTCTTAGGTTGTGTTTTGCACAGAGTGAATATATATTTTTATATAAAGGTAATGCACTAGAGTATCTATATATTTTTTTTGAGGTATCACGGGATGAAATAGGATTCCTTCAGATTGGATGAGAAAGTTTGGAAACCTGGGACTTTCTTTGTTTGGACACTGGATTTTTCATTGGACTTTTTCTTTTTTTCTTTTGGACAATTTAAGGTTTTTTGATTACATATGACACTGTAAGGTTTAATTAGAGTTTTATTATTTTATTTTATCACAAAAAGGTTATAATATATGTGTATTTAAGGAATGTCCAGGCCTGCAGTCAGGGCCTTGGTGTATTGTTCCCATGAGCCCCTGTACCTGCATCCTGCCTGCTTCCTGCCTGATCCTGACTCTGCTTGAACTCTGCCTGCACCGACCTCGGCTACTCCTGATCAATCTTCTGCCTACTCCTTGTACCTTGTCTGCCCATTTGCTACAGACCCGGCCCGCCTGACTACGTTGTGCTCCATATTTATACATATATATATATATAAATATCAGTTTGGGTTTGTTGCACCTTGTTGTACGTATTTGTGTTAGTTTTGGGTTTGGTTTGTTGCACTGTGTTTATGTTTGTGTTGCCTTAATAAATTATATTGTTTTACACGCTATACCTGAAGTCTGTGCTTCCCTGTGTCAGGCCACACACCTCTGGAGCTCAGTGAATTCAAGCGTGGTCCCGTGATAGGTCTCCTTTCCTTACCGCCGGTAACCGGCAATTCTGACTGGGAACATTTACCCTGATAATCACGGCACTCATCATCAGTGCTACCGCATCAGCACACATCAGTGAAGAAGAAAAATTACTCCTTTTAAAAATTTTATTACAGAAACTAAGAATTGTTTTTTTTTTCCCCAAAATGTTTGGTCTTTTTTGTTTAGTAAAAAATAAAAAACCCAGCAGTAATTAAATACCACCAAAAGAAAACTGTCAAAAAACATAAAAATGTAATTTGCATACAGTGTTGTATGACAATTGTCATTCAAAGAGTGCTGAAAGCTGAAATTTGACTTGGGCAGGAAGTGGGGTGAAAGTGCCCTGTAGAAGAGTGGTTAATAAAAAAATGGCTTTGGTATATGTCCTCTAAGGCAGTGCCCAGACCCCAAGTCATTTGTTTGACAATCCTTTTAGCTCAGAAAATGGCCAGAACTGTATTTTTTTTTTTTTTTTTAACATTTGGCTCCCATTAACATCAACGGGGTTTAGATTAGGTACTTGAACTTGTTTGCCGAATCTTGATGTGGTTGGCTCATCACAACCCACCCCTTTTACTTTATTTATTTGGACTCGAGGGGGGAGGCAAGTTTTTGAGGAAGAGCAGCTATATGTTCCTTGGCTCTACACCATAGAATGGAATTTTGGTTGATGTTTTCTCCTCTTCTATGTTATTTATCCTCCCGATTAAATTCTCATCTAATCCACACTATTGTTCTTCAGGTAGAATTGCAGACTTATTTATTTATTGAGTCACTGAGCTATTCTAGATTTCATGTAGGCCTTGGAGGCCCTTGGTGGTTTGGTTTTTTTCACCTAGAAGAGGTTTTCACAATACCATTCACTGGAAAATAAATAATTTTATAAAATTGATAGAAAAAGGAACAGGAAAGAAAAAAGGAACAGGAAAGGAAAAAAAAAAGTAACTTCACAATTTATTGTAGAAGGTATTTATTACTGTACACTGTAGAATACGCCACATTTCATTTTGCTTCGACCACTGAGTGTTTGTTATGCGCAGTCAAGAAATGAAGAGGGTTTAATAAAGTGGGGTACATATAGAACATGGTAAGGAGAAGCTACCCTGGTATTGTGTGGAGGTAATGATTGGGGAGTGGGGGGAGGGGAAAACACTGACAATATTGATCATGGAGGCATGAGAAGAACTAATGGGAGGGGAATGTAGGATGACATTAACATCTTGCTACCAACTGTACACATATGTACAACCCCCTGAAATGGGACTTCCATGAGGCTGCACATATGTGTACCTGTGTTTGTGTTGCAAAGCACTCTCCCATCACAGACACCAGGTTCTCACAGAGAGCCCCGAGCAGGGGTGGACTGACAACTCATGGGGCCCCCGGGCAATAGGGGATCATGGGGCCCCTGTGTCCTTGCCCAAACTCAAAAAAGCCTATGAAAAAGGTACCAGGGGCATCTCATAGAGCCCCCTACTGACCCCAGGCCCTCGGGCAGTGCCTGAGTTCCCAAATGGTCAGTCTGCCCCTGGCCCCGAGTCTCATACTATCGATGGGGAACTAGGAGGCCAGATTCCCAATTACCTGACTGCTGTGATTGTCTTTGATTGGATATCAGTAATCAATCATTGTGCACACTGCCCCTGTGTTTTTCTCCTCTGAATGGAGAGCAAGTTGCACTGTTTCTCTCTCTCCTTGCTTGATTAGAAAAATAAAACAAAAGTGTGTGTAAAAAAATAAAGAAAAAAAAAGCTAGAGCAAGGTTTGATGTAGGTCAGGGTTAGCGATAGGGTCAATATCTGGGTCAAAAGTCATGGTAAATGATTGGGGTCAGTAGAATTTAGGTAGGACTTAGAAAAAAAGCATTTTTAATCAGTATCAGTGTCAATGTGTTTTAGGTAGGATTAAAAAGAGAAATACAAACCAATGATTCTGGGCCCTACTACAAGTACAAACAAATAATATACACATATGTGGTATCACTGAGATCATCCGTAGCAGAATTTATATTGGTTTGTTCTTTGATGGTAGGTTATGATAATAGCAAGAAATATACAACTACATTTAAAAATATTTTTTTTTACTATTTAGGGGAAGTATTCCTTTGATAATAATGAAACAAAAGTCAGGTGATATTGGTTCCCATTTGTCATCAAATGAAAGCCCAATTTGTCCTGAAGAAAACTCAGTATAATCCACACACTATTTGGGATGATATGTACAGATATACTAACACGTCATAGTTTTAAAACTCTGTTCAGGTGTTGGGATTTGTAGAACTCTCCATCACAAAGGGGCTAGTAAGAGGAAGAATGATAATTCTACTAGAAGGTAAGTACCGTATTTTCCGGCGTATAAGACGACCCCCTACTTTTCCTGTTAAAATATAGGGTTTGGGCTATACTCGCCGTATAAGACTACCCCTCTTCCAACGCACACCAAATAAAAATGAAAAAACATCAGATTTGATTTTAATATGGTATGCTATTTCAGTATGGTATTCCAATGATGGGGTGCTATTCCTCCCACTGACACCAATGATGAGGCACTACTGCTCCCACTGACACCAATGATGGGGCACTATTTCATCCACTGACACCAATGATGGGACACTATTCCTCCCATCATTAGTGTCAGTGTGTGAGGAATAGTGCCCCATCATTAGTCAGTGGGAGGAATAGTGCCCCATCATTGGTGTCAGTGGGAAGAATCGTGCCCCATGATTGGTGTCAGTGGGAGGAATAGTGTCCCATCATTGGTGTCAGTGGGAGGAATAGTGCTCCATCATTGGTGTCAGTGGGAGGAATAGCGGCCCATCATTGGTATCAGTGGGAGGAATAGTGCCCCATCATTGGTGTCAGTGGGAGGAATAGCGCCCCATCATTGGTGTCAGTGGCAGGAATTGAGCCCCATCATTGGTGTCAGTGGGGAGAATAGTGCCCCATCGTTTGTGTCAGTGGGGAGGAGAAGTAGTGCCCCATCGTTGGTATTAGTGGGGAGAATAGTGCCCCATCATTGGTGTCAGTGGGAGGAATAGTGCCCCATCATTGGTGTCAGTGGGGAGGAGGAATAGTGCCCCATCATTGGTATCAGTGGGGAGAATAGTGCCCCATCGTTGGTATCAGTGGGAGGAATAGTGCCCCATCATTGGTGTCAGTGGGGGAGGAATAGTGCCCCATCATTGGTATCAGTGGGGAGAATAGTGCCCCATCATTGGTGTCAGTGGGGAGGAGGAATAGTGCCCCATCATTGGTATCAGTGGGGAGGAACAGTGCCTCATCGTTGGTGTCAGTGGGGGAGGAACAGTGCCTCATCGTTGGTGTCAGTGGGGGAGGAACAGTGCCTCATCGTTGGTGTCAGTGGGGGAGAGGAGCGGCTGCTCCTTCTTCCAGTTCGGCCGCTCGATTTTCGCGGGGCCGCTCGGCTCCGCCTCCTAACCGGTGATTGGTCGCCTGTGTGCCTTTCCAGTGCTGGCGCCCAATCACCGGTGAGGAGCCGGAGCCGAGCGGCCGCGTGACCATCGAGCGGCCGAACTGAAAGAAGGAGCAGCCGCGCTTCCTGGACCGGATCGTCGTGGGACCGGAGCCAGGTAAGGTACAGCAGCCTCTCTGCCCACCCCTGTACTTAGTGTCCGTTGGAGGAGGAGGGGGGGGCGGCGCCGCGCCGCCCCTTGAAAAAGTGCCGCCCTGACACCGGCTCGCACCGGCGTATAAGACGACCCCCGACTTTTCAGAAGATTTTCAGGGGTTGAAAAGTCGTCTTATACGCCGGAAAATACGGTAGGTTGCATTGGTTTATCTAGTTATTTTCTCCTTTATGTCATGTCTTCATGTATGAAATAGGTCAGTGTGATTTTTATAAGATGGTTTAATATATTTTGTATGTATCTACAGTATTTAAAATAAATGCAAACATCCTTTATTACACAAAAAAATGAAAACATTGTCCAAATATGGTGCCATTGATGTATCCATAGGACAGGCATCAGAAGCTCAAATATCTATATCTGCATACAGAGAATCTCCTCAACTCCTTCAAATTGGGTTAATATTAAATGTCTTCATGTATGAAATCAATCAATGTGATTTTTATAAGATGATTTAATATATTTAGTATTTTTTAAATATTTAAAAATGTAACAAACATAAAAACATCTTTTATTACACGAAATGAAAATATTGTCCCAAGTATAGTACCATTGATGTAGCCATACGTTATAGTGTTAGAAGCTCAAATATCCTTTTCTGCATACAGAGAACCTCCTCTCCTCGACTCCTACAAATTGGGTGAATATTTCAGGTCATCTAAATAATCTGAAATCCATTCCAAAGAGAAGCAGTATATTCCTGCCACATATTGGCAATGTTTATAATACATATATTACTTTACAAAAGGTTCATTGATGATGTTCTAATTATTTTGGAGGGTAGTTTAACTACATTGTTAGCCTTTCTTAATAAATTAAATATGAATATTAATTTTACTTGGGAATTTAACAAAGACTGATTTTTTTGGATCTGAATATTAGAATTGATGATGGTAAATTTTTAACTAAAACATTTTTTAAAATGGTAGCTAGGAATGGTTATATTCCTTTGGGAAGTTGCCATTATCCATCTTGGCTATATAATATTCCCAAAGGTCAATTTGTTAGAGTAACGTTTTACGGATAAAGGTTATCCACAGGTAATTATAAATCATAGAATTGATGAAATAGGGAACATGGATAGGGCAGCTCTGCTTCAAGATAAAAACAAAGCGGAAGACTTTGGGGAAAAATTAGCTATTGTATTAGATTTAAATATCCATCACAAGAAAGTAGAAAATATTTTTAAAAAACACTGGAATATTTTAACGTTAGATCCTATTTTAAATAATATTTTGTCTGATAATCCCAGGTTTATATATAGAAAGGCTCCTACTGTAAGATAAAGAGTAGTAAAAAATATATTAGACCCCCAATAAAAAATAAAATGGTTACATTTTTGGATGATAAGGGGTTCTTTCCGTGTAAAAATTGCTATGTTTAGCCACAAGAGGACAGAATACTAAACGGAAAAAGTTTGTAGCGAATACCACTGGGCGAGAATACGAAATTAAAGATTTCATATCATGTAGGATGGAGGGAGTGGTTTACTGCTTGGAATGTGATTGTGGCCTCCAGTTTATAGGAAGAACGAAGAGGCCACTATGGAAAAGGTTAAGCGAACACATACAGAATATTAGAAAAGGATTCCCAAAGCATAGTGTTTCAAAACATTTTGCTATACACCATAATACAAATCCCTTGACACTTAAATTTTGGGGCACAGAAAAATATAAATGGCATTGGAGGGGCAGTAATAAAATTAGATCCCTTAGTAAGGCTGAGTCTAGATGGATCTACCATATGGGTACACAGGTCCCCAAAGGGTTGAATGTTGAGTTCGACCTGAATTGTTTTATTAGTGATTTTTTAACTGGCTGTTTTATAGATTTTTTTTTATCTGGTTAAATATGATATTTAGTTTTAATACATTTTTGATTAATTTTTACTATTTTTTATTTTCATTTTATTTTTTAATGTCATATCTATTATGAATTTTAAACTAAATATATTTTATTTAGTGATCTGTGATTTAATGTAATTTATTTAAAAAGATTGTAAATGTATAGGTACACTGCATGAGTGGGTATAAAAATATACATATTATATTAATTAATTCTGTGTATTAATTGGGACACATCTTAGTATATTTAGTAATTTATGGAATAACAAGCTGTTACTAATTTATGGGTAGGGTTTAGCTTACATTACTTTTATTTACTTATTTTATCTATTTAGTATATATTTAACATGCAGATTAATAAAGATTTAGTGTTTATTTAACGTTATTTTTGAGTTAGGTAGTATTAGTGCTTATTGCAATATTTGAAGGTTTTCTGTAACAGAGAATAGTCACATAGTTACACGGGGTGATTACATGCTTATTTCACCTCCATTAGTATGGCCGCTGTTATTTCCACCCTGTCTGTAATAGTGGTAGTGGTTTATCATCTTTTCAAACCCATAGGAATATGGCCGACGGAGGGAGGACTACAGTAAAATGGCCACCGGCCATAACAATTAGATTAAACATATCAAAAGAGTATGCGCTAAAATATATATATATATATATATATATATATACATACATATACACACACATACACATACATGTATATCACCATATATTAAGTGTCCAAAATAAATAATATATATATTAATATCCAAATCAAGTAATCTTCTGTGACTTCATAACACTGTGAAAAATCCACCACCAAATGAATTAAATAAACTCACCAGAGCTATATGCTGATCAAACTATAGACCAGCAATAGCGCTTGTGCTCTGGGAGCCATGAATAAACGGTATCCAGATAATCTCATCCTCACTGTAAAACATGGCGGAGGGAGCATCATGGTTTGGGGCTGCTTTGCTGCCTCAGGGCCTGGACAGATTGTTGTCATTGATGGGAAAATGAATTCCAGAGTTTATCAAGACATTTTTCAGGAAAACGTACGACCATCTGTCCACCAACTGAAGCTCCGCAGAGGATGGGTGATGCAACAGGACAATGACCCAAAGCATACAAGTAATTCAACAGAACAATGGCTGCAACAGCACAGAATACGCCTTCTGGAGTTGCCCAGTCAGAGTCCTGACCTCAACCCGATTGAAATGCTGTGGCATGACCTTAAGAGAGCGATTCACACCAGACATCCCAAAAATATTGCTACATTGAAACAGTTTTGTGAAGAGGAGTGGTCCAAAATTACTCCAGATCGTTGTGCAGGTCTGATCTGCAACTACAGGAAACGTTTGGTTGAGGTTATTGCTGCCAAAGGAGGGTCAACCAGTTATTAAGTCCAAAGGTTCACATACTTTTTCCTCCCTGCACTGTGAATGTTTACATGTTATGTGCAATTAAACCATGGCAACATCTAATGTTTGTGTAGTATTATGTTCAGCAGACTGTGTTCTTCTATTGTTGTGACTTAGATGACGTTCAGAGCACATTTTATGCCCAATTCATGCAAAACTCCACGTAATCCCAAGGGGTTCACATACTTTTTCTTGCAACAGTAGATGTAGTAGTACTCAATCACTTCCAGGTAACTAATAATAATACACAGCATGAGGAATAGTATATCTCTACCAAGGTAAATGCTCTGCAGCCAAGGGTCTCATGGTAAATCTCTCCACTTGATATCATACCTCCATATATCCATACAGTACATTCAGGGACAAAAAAGAAAACATGATGGTGCAGTACGTTTTAAAAGCATTTATATATTTAATAAAACTCAAAGAACTCACAAACAAGGTGTCCAGACAGACACCAGCTTGAATCGCAATGCACAAACACAGAGGTGATGGACGAACCCCGCTCATCGCGGATCACCTCCGACAAAACAATGGGAAAGAACGTTCTGACGTCCACATCGAGTAGACCATGCCCAACGCGTTTCATCACCACGACGTCATCAAGGGGCGGTACAGATGGAGACGTCAGCCCATATAAATACCACACTTGATTTACATAATGGTAATGACCGACCAATCATAGCGGCGCTGTATAACTCCACCGCCGCTCGATCGCAAATCTCCAAAATTTCTTATTCATTCCACTACCACCACGTCTACCACACAGGTGGATATAGAACGAACACATTGGATAAAAGGCTAAATAACATTGTGTGTCTGACCCTCCACAGTCCGTCCACCATTAAAGGGCCACCCACACAAACATCAATGGTTCAATACAAACTAATGTGTGCCTGACCCTCCATGGCTCATAACATCATTAAAAGGGCCCCGCACACCAATTAAAGCATCACTCTTCTCTAAACCACATAAAGAGTATCTATAAAACAATTTAAATATAAAAAATTATAAAAAATCCATCATTAATATGCACTAAAGAAGAAAGGGAATAGATGACAAAATTCCCGCTTACACATAAATAACAATATTTTAAACATTTGAAACACAATATTATACAATTAATATTATGCAAATTAATACAGGGAATGGAAACAAGGGTAGATATATTCCACCAACGCCGTAAAAATATATTCTACAAGAAATACCCATTTACCATCATACAATCTTTATAATTAGCCACTATAATTAAAAATTTGTCAAAAAACAATTCAAATCAATATCTATATTTAAACCTCTTGGCACCAAAGAATCTAATTCGTATATCCAAAAAGTCTCCTTCTTAGATATTTCCTTAATTAAATCTGTACCTCTCCAATGTTTTTTTACTCTCTCAATACCAAAAAAGTCGCTAAACTTGGGTCACTATTATGTTTTAATTTAAAGTGTCTTGAAACACTATGTTTCTCAAATCCTTTTTTTATATTATTCAAATGTTCATTTATCCTGGTTTTTAACTGTCTTCCTGTTCTCCCCACATACTGGAATTGACACGGGCACTCCAAAACATATATTACACAAGAAGAATTACATGAAATCAGTTGATCAATGCTATATTCCTTCTTTGTTATATTTGAAACAAAATTCTTCCTTTTTATTCTCGAAGATCTATTAATAGTTCTACACGCTTTACATTTGTTACAATGAACAAATCCTTTAAGATCAGGGAAGAAATTTACTTCTTTAGGTGGATCTAAAACATTATGTTCTAATTTTGTCCTTAAAGATCTATTTTTCTTATACATAAATTTAGGTCTTTCAGGAATAATCTTTTTCAGTGTCTCATCTTTCAACAATATCGGCCAATATTTTTTGAAAATCCCTTCAATATTTTTATATTGGTTACTAAAGTTGGTAATGAAGGCAACATCAATTTTATTATTTTTAATCTTTCTATTGGGTAGAAAAGTATTTCTATCCTTTTTATCAATAACTTCTCTTTCGGCCATCAAAAAAGATTTTTTATATCCTTTATCAATAAACCTATCTATCAATAGATCAGTTTGATCAACAAAATCCTTCCTTAAACTACAGTTTCTTTTAATTCTAGTAAACTGAATTCTTGGAGTGTTATATAACCATTTAGGATGATGTCCACTAGAAATTGGAATGTAACTATTTTTAATCGATATCTTTAAAAAAAAAGTTTTTTTATAAATTTGTCCCCCATATTTATATAAGGTCAAATCCAAGAAATTAACCCATTCAAAATCCTTAGCAACTGTAAATTTTAAGCCATAACAGTTCTCATTAATACTATTTGAAAATTTATCGAGATCTATTTCAGAACCCCTCCAGATCACTATAATGTCATCTATATAGCGCCTGTATAAAACCATCTCTGGCCACTTGTCAAATATGCATTCTTCTTCCCATTTGTCTATAACAATATTGGCCACACTAGGAGCATATTTAGCTCCCATTGCAACACCCCTACATTGCTGAAAGAAGGTGTTGTTATACCAAAAGAAGTTGTTAGACATGACAAATTCTAACAATTCACAGATAAATGTTCTTTGGATCTTCTTAATATTCGATTTATGTTTTAGGGGCCATTTAACCGCTTTCATACCATCGTCTTGATTAATACTCGTATATAGAGACTCGACATCAATAGTGACTAAAAAAAAAAAAAACAATCGTCGATATTCTCTACTATTGTAAGAGCACCGATAAGTTCCCCACTATGCTTCAAAAAAGAACGATTATTCCTCACTATCGGTTGTAAAAACAAATCTATATACTCTCCGACACGGGAAAAAATAGAATTAATCCCACTCACGATGGGTCTACCAGGGGGTGTCTTTTTATTTTTATGTAATTTAGGTAAATAATATATAGTGGGAATTTTCGGATTCTTAATATATAAGTATTTTGCCTCTTTATCATTTAAAACTCCTAAATTTTTTCCTCTATTAATTAGGTATTTTAATTTATTTTTCAATTTTTTAGTAGGATTTCAAGTCAAAATATTATATGTATCTTTAATCTTAAGTAATCTATTCATCTCTAATTCATAATCCTTTTTATTCAAAATCACAATACTGCCACCTTTATCAGCCCCTCTAATAACGATCCCTTTTCTTTTTCTAAATCTCTAATACCTTGTCGGATTTCTTTTGAGGTATAATCAATTTTCTTAAGGTCTATATTTTTAATATCGGTCTCAACCATCTTTTTAAAAACTTCTAAATATTCATTCCCTGTATTTTTCGGATTAAAATAGAAGAATTCTTTAGATTACTATGTTCATAGATATTAGAAGTATTAGAAGGTATTATAATAGTCCCTTCATTATTTTTATCTTTATTCTTTGATTATAGATGAGATATTACAATCCCAATTACAGGGGATGGAAACAAAGAGACACATATGGTACAAAAAACAATGGAGAAGGTATAGAGGAAAAAGAGGAGGCAAACGAAAAGAAAAGGAAAAGCGACCCATAGGTACTGGGATTTTTAATCTGAGTGATATTTTTCTTACTGAAAAGGAATTAAAAGTTTTGGATTTAGGGCTAAAATACATACCAAGGACGAATTTAAATAAGTTCAATGCATTTATCGATTTACAAAAGTTTGTTAGAAAATTGAACTTAAAAATTTTTTTTGAAAAGAATAAAGATAAAAATAACGAAGGGACTATTATAATACCTTCTAATACTTCTAATATCTATGAACATAGTAATCTAAAGAATTCTTCTATTTTAATCCGAAAAATACAAGGAATGAATATTTAGAAGTTTTTAAAAAGATGGTTGAGACCGATATTAAAAATATAGACCTTAAGAAAATTGATTATACCTCAAAAGAAATCCGACAAGGTATTAGAGATTTAGAAAAAGAAAAGGGATCATTATTAGAGGGGCTGATAAAGGTGGCAGTATTGTGATTTTGAATAAAAAGGATTATGAATTAGAGATGAATAGATTACTTAAGATTAAAGATACATATAATATTTTGACTTGAAATCCTACTAAAAAATTGAAAAATAAATTAAAATACCTAATTAATAGAGGAAAAAATTTAGGAGTTTTAAATGATAAAGAGGCAAAATACTTATATATTAAGAATCCGACAATTCCCACTATATATTATTTACCTAAATTACATAAAAATAAAAAGACACCCCCTGGTAGACCCATCGTGAGTGGGATTAATTCTATTTTTTCCCGTGTCGGAGAGTATATAGATTTGTTTTTACAACCGATAGTGAGGAATAATCGTTCTTTTTTGAAGCATAGTGGGGAACTTATCGGTGCTCTTACAATATTAGAGAATATCGACGATTGTTTTTTTTTTTTTAGTCACTATTGATGTCGAGTCTCTATATACGAGTATTAATCAAGACGATGGTATGAAAGCGGTTAAATGGCCCCTAAAACATAAATCGAATATTAAGAAGATCCAAAGAACATTTATCTGTGAATTGTTAGAATTTGTCATGTCTAACAACTTCTTTTGGTATAACAACACCTTCTTTCAGCAATGTAGGGGTGTTGCAATGGGAGCTAAATATGCTCCTAGTGTGGCCAATATTGTTATAGACAAATGGGAAGAAGAATGCATATTTGACAAGTGGCCAGAGATGGTTTTATACAGGCGCTATATAGATGACATTATAGTGATCTGGAGGGGTTCTGAAATAAATCTCGATAAATTTTCAAATAGTATTAATGAGAACTGTTATGGCTTAAAATTTACAGTTGCTAAGGATTTTGAATGGGTTAATTTCTTGGATTTGACCTTATATAAATATGGGGGACAAATTTATAAAAAAACTTTTTTTTTAAAGATATCGATTAAAAATAGTTACATTCCAATTTCTAGTGGACATCATCCTAAATGGTTATATAACACTCCAAGAAGTCAGTTTACTAGAATTAAAAGAAACTGTAGTTTAAGGAAGGATTTTGTTGATCAAACTGATCTATTGATAGATAGGTTTATTGATAAAGGATATAAAAAATCTTTTTTGATGGCCGAAAGAGAAGTTATTGATAAAAAGGATAGAAATACTTTTCTATCCAATAGAAAGATTAAAAATAATAAAATTGATGTTGCCTTCATTACCAACTTTAGTAACCAATATAAAAATATTGAAGGGATTTTCAAAAAATATTGGCCGATATTGTTGAAAGATGAGACACTGAAAAAGATTATTCCTGAAAGACCTAAATTTATGTATAAGAAAAATAGATCTTTAAGGACAAAATTAGAACATAATGTTTTAGATCCACCTAAAGAAGTAAATTTCTTCCCTGATCTTAAAGGATTTGTTCATTGTAACAAATGTAAAGCGTGTAGAACTATTAATAGATCTTCGAGAATAAAAAGGAAGAATTTTGTTTCAAATATAACAAAGAAGGAATATAGCATTGATCAACTGATTTCATGTAATTCTTCTCGTGTAATATATGTTTTGGAGTGCCCGTGTCAATTCCAGTATGTGGGGAGAACAGGAAGACAGTTAAAAACCAGGATAAATGAACATTTGAATAATATAAAAAAAGGATTTGAGAAACATAGTGTTTCAAGACACTTTAAATTAAAACATAATAGTGACCCAAGTTTAGCGACTTTTTTGGTATTGAGAGAGTAAAAAAACATTGGAGAGGTACAGATTTGATTAAGGAAATATCTAAGAAGGAGACTTTTTGGATATACGAATTAGATTCTTTGGTGCCAAGAGGTTTAAATATAGATATTGATTTGAATTGTTTTTTGACAAATTTTTAATTATAGTGGCTAATTATAAAGATTGTATGATGGTAAATGGGTATTTCTTGTAGAATATATTTTTACGGCGTTGGTGGAATATATCTACCCTTGTTTCCATTCCCTGTATTAATTTGCATAATATTAATTGTATAATATTGTGTTTCAAATGTTTAAAATATTGTTATTTATGTGTAAGCGGGAATTTTGTCATCTATTCCCTTTCTTCTTTAGTGCATATTAATGATGGATTTTTTATAATTTTTTATATTTAAATTGTTTTATAGATACTCTTTATGTGGTTTAGAGAAGAGTGATGCTTTAATTGGTGTGCGGGGCCCTTTTAATGATGTTATGAGCCATGGAGGGTCAGGCACACATTAGTTTGTATTGAACCATTGATGTTTGTGTGGGTGGCCCTTTAATGGTGGACGGACTGTGGAGGGTCAGACACACAATGTTATTTAGCCTTTTATCCAATGTGTTCGTTCTATATCCACCTGTGTGGTAGACGTGGTGGTAGTGGAATGAATAAGAAATTTTGGAGATTTGCGATCGAGCGGCGGTGGAGTTATACAGCGCCGCTATGATTGGTCGGTCATTACCATTATGTAAATCAAGTGTGGTATTTATATGGGCTGACGTCTCCATCTGTACCGCCCCTTGATGACGTCGTGGTGATGAAACGCGTTGGTCATGGTCTACTCGATGTGGACGTCAGAACGTTCTTTCCCATTGTTTTGTCGGAGGTGATCCGCGGTGAGCGGGGTTCGTCCATCACCTCTGTGTTTGTGCATTGCGATTCAAGCTGGTGTCTGTCTGGACACCTTGTTTGTGAGTTCTTTGAGTTTTATTAAATATATAAATGCTTTTAAAACGTACTGCACCATCATGTTTTCTTTTTTGTCCCTGAATGTACTGTATGGATATATGGAGGTATGATATCAAGTGGAGAGATTTACCATGAGACCCTTGGCTGCAGAGCATTTACCTTGGTAGAGATATACTATTCCTCATGCTGTGTATTATTATTAGTTACCTGGAAGTGATTGAGTACTACTACATCTATTATCTGGATACCGTTTATTCATGGCTCCCAGAGCACAAGCGCTATTGCTGGTCTATAGTTTGATCAGCATATAGCTCTGGAGAGTTTATTTAATTCATTTGGTGGTGGATTTTTCACAGTGTTATGAAGTCACAGAAGATTACTTGATTTGGATATTAATATATATATTTATTTTGGACACTTAATATTTCTTTTGGACACTTAATATATGGTGATATACATGTATGTGTATGTGTGTGTGTATATGTGTGTATATATATATATATATATATATATATATATATATATTTTAGCGCATACTCTTTTGATATGTTTAATCTAATTGTTATGGCCGGTGGCCATTTTACTGTAGTCCTCCCTCCGTCGGCCATATTCCTATGGGTTTGAAAAGATGATAAACCACTACCACTATCACAGACAGGGTGGAAATAACAGCGGCCATACTAATGGAGGTGAAATAAGCATGTAATCACCCCGTGTAACTATGTGACTATTCTCTGTTACAGAAAACCTTCAAATATTGCAATAAGCACTAATACTACCTAACTCAAAAATAACGTTAAATAAACACTAAATCTTTATTAATCTGCATGTTAAATATATACTAAATAGATAAAATAAGTAAATAAAAGTAATGTAAGCTAAACCCTACCCATAAATTAGTAACAGCTTGTTATTCCATAAATTACTAAATATACTAAGATGTGTCCCAATTAATACACAGAATTAATTAATATAATATGTATATTTTTATACCCACTCATGCAGTGTACCTATACATTTACAATCTTTTTAAATAAATTACATTAAATCACAGATCACTAAATAAAATATATTTAGTTTAAAATTCATAATAGATATGACATTAAAAAATAAAATGAAAATAAAAAATAGTAAAAATTAATCAAAAATGTATTAAAACTAAATATCATATTTAACCAGATAAAAAAAAATCTATAAAACAGCCAGTTAAAAAATCACTAATAAAACAATTCAGGTCGAACTCAACATTCAACCCTTTGGGGACCTGTGTACCCATATAATAGATCCATCTAGACTCAGCCTTACTAAGGGATCTAATTTTATTACTGCCCCTCCAATGCCGTTTATATTTTTCTGTGCCCCAAAATTTAAGTGTCAAGGGATTTGTATTATGGTGTATAGCAAAATGTTTTGAAACACTATGCTTTGGGAATCCTTTTCTAATATTCTGTATGTGTTCGCTTAACCTTTTCCATAGTGGCCTCTTCGTTCTTCCTATAAACTGGAGGCCACAATCACATTCCAAGCAGTAAACCACTCCTTCCATCCTACATGATATGAAATCTTTAATTTCGTATTGTCACCCAGTGGTATTCGCTACAAACTTTTTCCGTTTAGTATTCTGTCCTCTTGTGGCTAAACATAGCAATTTTTACACGGAAAGAACCCCTTATCATCCAAAAATGTAACCATTTTATTTTTTATTGGGGGTCTAATATATTTTTTACTACTCTTTATCTTACAGTAGGAGCCTTTCTATATATAAACCTGGGATTATCAGACAAAATATTATTTAAAATAGGATCTAACGTTAAAATATTCCAGTGTTTTTTAAAAATATTTTCTACTTTCTTGTGATGGATATTTAAATCTAATACAATAGCTAATTTTTCCCCAAAGTCTTCCGCTTTGTTTTTATCTTGAAGCAGAGCTGCCCTATCCATGTTCCCTATTTCATCAATTCTATGATTTATAATTACCTGTGGATAACCTTTATCCGTAAAACGTTACTCTAACAAATTGACCTTTGGGAATATTATATAGCCAAGATGGATAATGGCAACTTCCCAAAGGAATATAACCATTCCTAGCTACCATTTTAAAAAATGTTTTAGTTAAAAATTTACCATCATCAATTCTAATATTCAGATCCAAAAAAATCAATCTTTGTTAAATTCCCAAGTAAAATTAATATTCATATTTAATTTATTAAGAAAGGCTAACAATGTAGTTAAACTACCCTCCAAAATAATTATAACATCATCAATGAACCTTTTGTAAAGTAATATATGTATTATAAACATTGCCAATATGTGGCAGGAATATACTGCTTCTCTTTGGAATGGATTTCAGATTATTTAGATGACCTGAAATATTCACCCAATTTGTAGGAGTCGAGGAGAGGAGGTTCTCTGTATGCAGAAAAGGATATTTGAGCTTCTAACACTATAACGTATGGCTACATCAATGGTACTATACTTGGGACAATATTTTCATTTCGTGTAATAAAAGATGTTTTTATGTTTGTTACATTTTTAAATATTTAAAAAATACTAAATATATTAAATCATCTTATAAAAATCACATTGATTGATTTCATACATGAAGACATTTAATATTAACCCAATTTGAAGGAGTTGAGGAGATTCTCTGTATGCAGATATAGATATTTGAGCTTCTGATGCCTGTCCTATGGATACATCAATGGCACCATATTTGGACAATGTTTTCATTTTTTTGTGTAATAAAGGATGTTTGTATTTATTTTAAATACTGTAGATACATACAAAATATATTAAACCATCTTATAAAAATCACACTGACCTATTTCATACATGAAGACATGACATAAAGGAGAAAATAACTAGATAGACCAATGCAACCTACCGTATTTTCCGGCGTATAAGACGACTTTTCAACCCCTGAAAATCTTCTGAAAAGTCGGGGGTCGTCTTATACGCCGGTGCGCGCCGGTGTCAGGGCGGCACTTTTTCAAGGGGCGGCGCCGCCCCCCCCCTCTTCCTCCAACGGACACTAAGTACAGGGGTGGGCAGAGGGGCTGCTGTACCTTACCTGGCTCCGGTCCCACGACGATCCGGTCCAGGAAGCGCGGCTGCTCCTTCTTTCAGTTCGGCCGCTCGATGGTCACGCGGCCGCTCGGCTCCGGCTCCTCACCGGTGATTGGGCGCCAGCACTGGAAAGGCACACAGGCGACCAATCACCGGTGAGGAGGCGGAGCCGAGCGGCCCTGCGAAAATCGAGCGGCCAAACTGGAAGAAGGAGCAGCCGCTCCTCTCCCCCACTGACACCAACGATGAGGCACTGTTCCTCCCCCACTGACACCAATGATGAGGCACTGTTCCTCCCCCACTGACACCAACGATGAGGCACTGTTCCTCTCCCACTGACACCAACGATGAGGCACTGTTCCTCCCCACTGATACCAATGATGGGGCACTATTCCTCCTCCCCACTGACACCAATGATGGGGCACTATTCTCCCCACTGATACCAATGATGGGGCACTATTCCTCCCCCACTGACACCAATGATGGGGCACTATTCCTCCCACTGATACCAACGATGGGGCACTATTCTCCCCACTGATACCAATGATGGGGCACTATTCCTCCTCCCCACTGACACCAATGATGGGGCACTATTCCTCCCACTGACACCAATGATGGGGCACTATTCTCCCCACTAATACCAACGATGGGGCACTACTTCTCCTCCCCACTGACACAAACGATGGGGCACTATTCCTCCTCCCCACTGACACCAACGATGGGGTACTATTCTCCCCACTGACACCAATGATGGGGCGCAATTCCTCCCACTGACACCAATGATGGGGCGCAATTCCTCCCACTGACACCAATGATGGGGCGCAATTCCTCCCACTGACACCAATGATGGGGCGCTATTCCTCCCACTGACACCAATGATGGGGCACTATTCCTCCCACTGATACCAATGATGGGCCGCTATTCCTCCCACTGACACCAATGATGGAGCACGATTCTTCCCACTGACACCAATGATGGGGCACTATTCCTCCCACTGACTAATGATGGGACACTATTCCTCCCACTGACTAATGATGGGGCACTATTCCTCACACACTGACACTAATGATGGGGCACCATCATTGGTGTCAGTGGGAGGAATAGTGTCCCATCATTGGTGTCAGTGGATGAAATAGTGCCCCATCATTGGTGTCAGTGGGAGCAGTAGTGCCTCATCATTGGTGTCAGTGGGAGGAATAGCACCCCATCATTGGAATACCATACTGAAATAGCATACCATATTAAAATCAAATCTGATGTGTTTTATTTTTCTAATCAAGCAAGGAGAGAGAGAAACAATGCAACTTGCTCTCCATTCAGAGGAGAAAAACACAGGGGCAGTGTGCACAATGATTGATTACTGATATCCAATCAAAGACAATCACAGCAGTCAGGTAATTGGGAATCTGGCCTCCTAGTTCCCCATCGATAGTATGAGACTCGGGGCCATTTGGAAACTCAGGCACTGCCCGAGGGCCTGGGGTCAGTAGGGGGCCCCATGAGATGCCCCTGGTACCTTTTTCATAGGCTTTTTTGAGTTTGGGCAAGGACACAGGGGCCCCATGATCCCCTATTGCCCGGGGGCCCCATGAGTTGTCAGTCCACCCCTGCTCGGGGCTCTCTGTGAGAACCTGGTGTCTGTGATGGGAGAGTGCTTTGCAACACAAACACAGGTACACATATGTGCAGCCTCATGGAAGTCCCATTTCAGGGGGGCCGCATATGTGTACAGTTGGTAGCAAGACGTTAATGTCATCCTACATTCCCCTCCCATCAGTTCTTCTCATGCCTCCATGATCAATATTGTCAGTGTTTTCCCCTCCCCCCACTCCCCAATCATTACCTCCACACAATACCAGGGCAGCTTCTCCTTACCATGTTCTATATGTACCCCACTTTATTAAACCCTCTTCATTTCTTGACTGGGCATAACAAACACTCAGTGGTCGAAGCAAAATGAAATGTGGCGTATTCTACAGTGTACAGTAATAAATACCTTCTACAATAAATTGTGAAGTTACTTTTTTTTTTCTTTCCTGTTCCTTTTTTTCTTTCCTGTTCCTTTTTCTATCAATTTTATAAAATCATTTATTTTCCAGTGAATGATATTGTGAAAACCTCTTCTATGTGAAAAAAACCAAACCACCAAGGGCCTCCAAGGCCTACATGAAATCTAGAATAGCTCAGTGACTCAATAAATAAATAAGTCTGCAATTCTACCTGAAGAACAATAGTGTGGATTAGATGAGAATTTAATCGGGAGGATAAATAACATAGAAGAGGAGAAAACATCAACCAAAATTCCATTCTATGGTGTAGAGCCAAGGAACATATAGCTGCTCTTCCTCAAAAACTTGCCTCCCCCCTCGAGTCCAAATAAATAAAGTAAAGGGGGTGGGTTGTGATGAGCCAACCACATCTAGTTTTCGTTCCATCAAGATTCTGCAAACAAGTTCAAGTACCTAATCTAAACCCCATTGATGTTAATGGGAGCCAAATGTTAAATTGGCCAGAACTGTATTTTTTTTTTTTTTTATGAGCTAAAAGGACTGTCAAACAAATGACTTGGGGTCTGGGCACTGCCTTAGAGGACATACACCCAAGCCATTTTTTTTATTAACCACTCTTCTACAGGGCACTTTCACCCCACTTCCTGCCCAGGTCAAATTTCAGCTTTCAGTACTCTTTGAATGACAATTGCGCGGTCATGCAACACTGTACGCAAGTTACATTTTTATGTTTTTTGACAGTTTTCTTTTGGTGGTATTTAATTACCGCTGGGTTTTTTTTTTACTAAACAAAAACTACCAAACATTTTGGGGGGAAAAAACAATTCTTAGTTTCTATAATAAAATTTTTAAAAGGAGTAATATTTCTTCTTCACTGATGTGTGCTGATGCGGTAGCACCGATGATGAGTGCCGTGATTATCAGGGTAAATGTTCCCAGTCAGAATTGACGGTTACCGGCGGTAAGGAAAGGAGACCTATCACGGGACCACGCTTGAATTCACTGAGCTCCTGAGAGCGACCCATTCTTTCACCAATGTTTGTAGAAGCAGTCTGCATACCTAGGGGCTTGATTGTATACACCTGTGTCCATGGAGGGGATTGGAACACCTGAATCACATGATTTGGAGGGGATTGGAACACCTGAATCACATGATATGGAGGGGATTGGAATACCTGAATCACATGATCTGGAGGGGATTGGAACACCTGAATCACATGATTTGGAGGGCAGGGGCAATACTTTTGGCAATATAGTGCATCTATATTTATATTATACAAACCTTAAATACTTGGAGAGGATCTGCCCAGAGGAGCGGGCCAAAATCCCTCCTGAGATGTGTGCAAACCTGGGGGCCAACTCCAGGAAACATCTGACTTCTGTGATTGCCAACAAGGGATTGGCCACCAAGTACTAAGTCATATTTTGTGAAGGGGATCAAATCCTTATTCCCTCATGAACATGCAGATCAGTCATCATTTGTTAGACGCATTTCTGCTGAATTTGTTGTTGTATTCTGTCTCTCAGGGTTACAATACACCGAACATTCAATTTTTAGACCGATCATTTCTTTGTGAGGGGCGAACATTCAACATCAGCAGGGGAGCAAATACGCATTTCCTTCACTGTATCTCTCTTACTGTAAATATTGCAATCCCCTAGTAAACATTACAATAATCATGACTGAGTTCTTCTATCTTGTATGGATCTAGATACACTGAAAAGTGTCCACATAATTTCAGAATTAAAAGTTATAATAAATTCCATGATCTGAATTATTCTGTCCTCATAACATTGGAATTTAGAGGCCCCTATTTTTTAAAAACGTCCCGTGTGCAGGAGGACTTAAAGTGAAGAGACATCAATAACATTTCTATGATGATAGTTTGTATTGGAAAGCAGATGGTGATCAGTAAATTGGGCGTCTGTCTCCTTGGGAAATCTGGCAGAAACGTTAATCCACTAAAATATCAGGTTTGTTGTTTGGTGACTTCGTTGTTCTATTCTGAATGGCGCGGTCCCACCACTGTAATCATGGGCCGGTCTTGTGGACGTCTCTAGTGACCGGCTGATCTCAGGTGTCAGTAGTCCCGGGAGAACTGCACAGAGCAGGTTTAGAATCACTCTAATAATGAAGAATGATCTCACCGGCATTACTATTCTGAACAATCTGATGCAATGTTGGAAATATTGTTTTCTCTCCGTCCGCATATGGTGAACAGCCTCCAGAATACATAAACCTTCTCCTGTCAGGGGAATCCAACACAAGAGTGATAATAAAAGATTTTACTGTATAAGACACATGAGATACAAAATTCTAAACTTTCATCCAATAGAATACACTCCGGCTGTTCTCTGAAGTAGATATTTAATAATGTTTTACTAAAGAACTACATTGAAGTATGAGCAATGCTGAGAGAAATAAAAATGATACTATTTAGTAATTTCTTTTGCTAGATATTCAGTATATATTATATTTAAAATGCAGATGCAAGTAAATAAATTTATGTAGCTGTTATTAGCATGAAGAATATCAAGAAAATGTGTCAGGGCTCCGGGTATGACCAGAGATGTGTGGACTGACACAGGGAAACGCAGGCTTCAGATATGGTATAAACAATACAATTTATTAAAGACTAAACAATACATAAACGCAGTGCAAGACTAAACATAAACACAGTGCAAACAAACCAAACCTCCAACAGATAACAATAAGAACAATACTAAACGTAGTCGGGCAGGTCGGGTCGGTAGCAAACGGGCAGGCAAGGTACAAGGAGCAGGCGGAAGAGTAGTCAGGAATAGCCGAGGTCGGTACAGGCAGAGTTCGTGCAGAGTCAGGATTCAAGCAGGCAGGATCAGGATACAGGGGCCAAGGGAAACTATACACCAAGGCCCTGACTGCAGGCCTGGCTACTCCTTAAATACACCTCCTGCAATCAGCCTCAGGTGATGACTTGATTGCAGGAGTAGGCTTCTGGCTGCTGAGAGCACCCGCTGGCCAGCCCTGGTACTGCAGCCCACACGGCAGGTGAGTCCCACCACCAGTGGTGAGTCCATTCCTGACAAAATGTATACGAAAATTTAAAGAGAAAATGTACTGATCAATAAAATATTAATAATATTATTAATGGTTATATCCCGCCTCGATTACTGCAACTCTCTCCTCACTGGTCTACCGTTACACAGGCTACCCCCCTTTCAGTCTATTATGAATGCTGCTTCTAGACTCCTACATCTTACCAACCGATCAGCGACTGCTGCCCCTCTCTGCCAATCCCTTCACTGGCTTCCAATATCCCAATGTATAAAATTCTAAATACTAACCACAGCTTACAAAGCCATCCACAACACTGCCCCTAGCTACATCACCAACCTCATCTGCAGATATCGCCCAAATCGCCCACTCCGCTCCTCCCATGATATCCTCCTCTTTAGCTCCCTCATTACCTCCTCCCACGCTTGCCTCCAGGACTTCTCCAGAGCCTCTCCCATCCTCTGGAACTCCCTACCACACCATGTTCCGTCAGCCCCCTTCCTGTCTGCCTTTAGGCTATCTTTGAAAACTCACTTCTTCACGGAAGCCTACCCCACCTCCACCTAAGAACTGTACTTGAATCACCTCCGCCAGATCATCCCCCACAGCTATCACCTTTTGCATCACCTCCCCTTTCCTTTAGATTGTAAGCTCCACGAGCCGGGCCCTTCTATTCCTTCTGTACTGAAAGTATTGTAATTGTACTGTCTCCCTTATATTGTAAAGCGCTGAGCAAACTGTTGGTGCCATAAATCCTGTATAATAATAATAATACTACTACCAATAATAATTACTTTCAATAATGGAAATCCATATGAATCACAAAACCTTTCTTCACAAATCCCATTTTGTTCATGAAATGAACCTACAGGGCCAAATATCATGCTTTTATCTTTTTAACCACTTCAGCTCTTACACCTGTACACCACCAATGAACCATTTACATTTCACTATGAACTTTGTTGTTGCTGAATCAGTAAGTAATATATATATATATCCTTTTTTCTTTGGACAAAAAAAAAACTGTTATTGCTGATACCGCCTTTTTGTATCCAATCCATAGACAAAAAGAAAAAAATAGCCAAACTTAAATCAAACATAAGAGTGTGCTAAAAAAACACGTGAAAGTCCATAAATCAAATATGTGAAAGTCCAATATATGTAACTCATGTGACAAATATATAACACCGTGAGCAATCCACCACCAAATCAATCGAATGCACTCACTAGAGCTAAGTGCTGATCAAATTATAGACCAGCCTCCTAGCGATTTTGCTCTAGGAGCGAAGAAAACAGCAACCTCCAGATTTTGGATGTAATATTCTGCAATATTAGATTCCAGCTGATAGACACCCTTCTATAGTATAGGCAGGAAATGAGGAGGAATACTCTGCAGCCACTGTTCCATGAGTGGGCAATCACCACAGCTCCATGTATATCGGGACCACATTCAAAAATAAAGAATATAATGGTGCAGCATGTCTTTACAACATCTATTTATTAAAGGTTTGAAATCCACTCACAAATAAGGTGTCTAGCTGACACCAGCATCGATCGCATAGGCAAGGAAAACGAACCGAAGCTCCGTTCATTCAGCTGTCTCCCGACAATAGCAGGGAGCGTCCTGACGTCAGCATCCGACAGACCACGCCCTACGCGTTTTGTCACCACAATGTCCTCAGGATAAATAGAAATGGTAGAAATACTGTTCCTACATATGATTCTTGAATCACAACAAACTGGTGGCTAAATGAGCCAAAGAAATTTAGACAAACACCTGGGCAGCCAAAGTTTGGTTTGAACCATAAGATTGGCTCATTTGTATTCTTCACCCATAAGCCCATCCCTGCCCTCCACCATCATGAGGAAGGTAAATCGCTTCACTGGCACTCAGCAAGAAGGTCAACCTGACCACAGACACATGGCCGCTGGACACATTGATCACCTACTGGGTAACTCTGCTGGCAGCTGTAAAGGATGCAGTACAGCATCAAATGGCTACAAACACTCCCGTATTGCTTTATAAGATCCTGTAAAATAGACTACCTATCTATAAATTGATGCACTGCCAGGATGAGGAGGTTTGCCAGACAAGGCACGTGAAGTTTTCCTGCCAGACATGTTGGTACTGTTGTCATATATACAACTTTTCCTGGAACAAAATGGAGTGCCACCTCTTGGCCCGCCTCTGCAGAGCTTACAGAATTTTTTGCCCCAGTGTGGATTCTGTTCCCTAGACATACCAGCTGCACCACTGCATGCCAGTATTTTTCCTTGAACCATTGCATAGTATCTTGATCAATTGTCCTCTGCAACACCAGCCCCCCACAACTCGCCCATGTGCCAATCTGCTTGTTCTATGGCCAAAATATAGTCGCTTGTCCAAACAGGCTTAAAATCTCTGGTGAATCTGTTACCATGCATGACCTTGATTCATTCTTGCATATATAATTAAAAATCATTTCATACTTCTAGTCTACTTGCTCTCTCTCAGAAAATGTGGCCTGGCCAAAAAAAGGATTACAAGCTTAGCATCAAATCCATCTTTTTTTCAGTCTGTGAAAGGTTACTTTCATACCAATCTGCCGCAAAAACACAAAAAAATGCATAGACGTTTTTACCACACTTTTGCCATGCTTTATGAGCTTTTTTTTTTTAAAGGACAGGTGACTTAAAAACTGCACCAAAACACTTCTCAGAGGCAATTTTGATGCGCTTTTCAGGCATTTTTCAGGCGTTCTTTAACTGCTTTTCAGGTGTTTTCTATTGATTTCAATGGGAAGGGGTGTTTTTGGGCCATTTTTTTTAACCACTTCCAGACCGGACACTTTTACCCCCTTCCTGACCAGGGCAATTTTCAGCTTTTAGTGCTATCACACTTTGAATGACAATTGCGCGGTCATGCAACACTGTACCCAAATGAATTTTTTACCATTTTTTTGAGATAGATAAAGCTTTATTTTGGTGGTATTTATTCACCACTGGGATTTGTATTTTTCTTGCTATGTAAATGAAATGTCCAAAAATTTTGATTTTTTTATAAAATTTTGCAAATAAATAATATTTCATTATAAATCTTAGCCAAAATTTATTCCGTTATCTTTTTAGTAAAAAAAGAAAAAATCCAAATTAGTTTATACGCAAAAATTATAATTTTTAAACATTTTTTTTTACATTTTTATTTTATTTTTTTATATTATTATTTTTTATTTATTTATTTATTTTTTTCATACTGTCACCCTAGCAGTACAGTGTCACCATGGTGACACTGTACTACTTGTGAGGGGTGATGAAGATTTTTTTTTTACACTGATTGCTTTTACACCCATATAGGATGTAAAAGCAATAATTTCTCTTTCTCTCTGTCTGCATTCTTGCACTCATTGAGAAGAACTGAGTGAGCTGTGATTGGTCACAGCTTGTCACATGGTACAAGGCTTTTGTGAATAGCCTTGTACCATGTGACCTCTGTGATCATTCACAGATTTCACACATAGTAAGCAATGATGTCAGAAGTGACATCTTGCTTACTACTTTGCATGTGATCACTGATTGGCCAATCAGTGATCACATGATCGGGACCTCATACAGAGGTCCAGTCCGACGATCGGTGTTTCACTGTGTCCGGAGGACACAGCGGGCACTGGATCGTGGTGCTGCGCGCTCCCAGGGAGCGCGCACAAGCAGGGGGCGGGGAGGCCGTTTATAGACGTCCACCCGACCCTGCAGTGCCACCATCTGGCCGTTTATATACGCCGGTCGGGAAGTGGTTAACTGAACAGACATGCTCCAAAGATACTGCAAGCAGGAGTAATTACACAGCAACCAAAGCGTAACACTCCAGTGTGAAAACATACATAGGGAAGCATTTTTCTTGAGTTTTTCAAGCACTTTATTAACCTCCCTGGAGGTCTGATTATTTCAGATTTTTGGTGCTGAAAGTGGTACCATTTTTTTGCATGGAAATGTTTTTTTTTTATTGTAGGGCTGTAATTTTTAGGAATAACTCCCTGAAATCTGTCCGAACAAGAGTCTAGTAAACATCCCGGGTAGGATAAAATTTGAAACTCGAAATCATAAATTATAATTTAATAAATAATCATAAAAATAATAATATAATAATAATACATTTAATTCAATAATATAATCAAACCAAAAACACTGAAATATGAAATATAGCGCCAAGTTCACACATCACTGAGCACAGTTGCAGAATCGTTTTCACTGTTTGATGATGAATTTGCCCCACCAATCATTATCACTCAATTCTGCAAGTGGTTCTGATTTACTATCGCTGTTCTCTAGCCGGTCTAAAACCGCTTTTGACCTAAAGGGACGCTTTTTGGACGCCATGGACGTTTCTCAGTTTCCAGGTAGAAAGAACAGTAAAAATTCAGGCAGGGCGCCGGACAAAGCACTCGGGACAAAATGTATGTGAAATGGTTTGATACAGTAATGGAATACTATGTGATTTTAGTGAATGTCACTTTTTGTCATTTTTTTTAATTTCCCGCCGTTTCGTCCCCCGTACGTCCCAACGCTCACAGGGGACGGAACCCAGATGACAGATGCCGGCATCCGCCAGATTACATTGCCGTGGACACTGCAGGAGGGACATCGTGGGAGCGCAGGACAAGGTAAGTGATGGAGGGATCCCGGAGCAGCGCTGCAGTGTATTCCCGAGTGTAGCTCAGGGTTACCGCTTGTGGTGCTGAAACTTTACCCCGAGCTACACTTGGGAATACCGCCAGGGGGGTTAAAGCAAAAGCGTTTCAAAGACTCCTCAGTGTGAAAGTAACCTAAAAGGAAGACAACATTTTTGTTGCAGATGCAATTTGTTTACTCTTCTCATAAATTGTGGCCTCTCCAAGGCTTAAAAACTGTGGTGCAATTCAGTTAAATGTTCATGTTTTCAAATTTAAAAAAAAAATTGTTCTAGGTGGAAGATGCCCACTCCATCAATTTGAAGTCTCCTCTTACACGCTTTTAGTCAGTGCAAATCTCTACCCTTTTCCTATCCCAACAAAGATACTAATTTGTTAATTCTACATGTAATTTGCTTGCTCTCTTCCTCAGAAGTTGTGGCCAATCCAATTAAAAGCTCCAAAGTTGTACTGCAAAACTGTATTTTTTTTTCTTGTAAATTTGAAACAAGTAGGGACTGATCAAGCATATTGCAACTGGAGATAAAAACAGCCCCTAAGAAATTTCAGTCTGTCGTAAAATACTTCAGAGACTGAAAAGGAAAACTGTGCATCACAGCTATCAAGGACACTCATTTTTTTATTTCCAGATGTAATATGCTCACACAGCCACTCAACATTTTGCAATCTCTTCATTGGAGCCTGATATCTTTTTTTTGTTAAATTTTGCCTGGTCAATCTCTGAATTGAGATGCTTTTTTTTTATTTCCAGGTATATTTTTTCTGCTTAATCACAGAAATTGCAATCTGTCCATACAGGCTTGTCATGGCTGGGCTCCTGCTACTTCATGAGCAGCTCTTTTCTTTCAGCGCTCAGAAGCTGCTCAGCTGTTAATTACCAGCCACTCATTGTCTTCACAGTAAACTCACCTGGATACCCTTACCTGCCTCATTAGTCCAGCCTACAGCCAGCCTTTTTTTCTATTTTACCAGCTTAGCTCATTTCCTCCTTGTCCTTGCATAGTCTATGATCTCCAGTGTGTTCCTGCCTACAACTTGGTCTGGCTGACTTCTCTTGCGATTCCTGTTCCTGATGTTTGCTCCTGACTACACTGACTTCTGGTTGTCTGACCCCAGCTCATCTGAATATCTGCTCTTGCATCCAAACCCTGGCTTCGGTTTTTGCCTACATTCCTGAACTGTTATTTTTGCTATTTCATTAAAGGTGTGATTTTTTTAACTGCATTTTCTCTCCATGCCTGGTTTATGGTTCCTGATAAGACTTAATATCTGTAGTGCAAACATGGATCATTTTTTGCATTTTTACTCTTCTAAAAATATATGCTTTTTAATGTGTAGATGCAATGTGCTTGCTCTCTCCATCAGAAATTGCAGCCTATCTTTTTTGTTATTTTGTAATATGCCTGATCAGTCACTCAGAAACTGCAGCCTGACAATCTGTCTATACAAGTTTAATATCTGTGGTGCAAAACTGTAAATGATTTGCCTTGTCGGTCTCTGAATAAAGACACTTTTGTTTTTTTTCCTGCTGCATGCGGAGATTTGACTGAACACCCAGTTACCGTATTTTTTGCTCCATAAGACGCACCTGACCATAAGACGCGCCTAGGTTTTAGAGGAGAAAAACAAGAAAAAAATATTCTGGACCAATGGACTGCAGACACAGTACAGGGGATGACCAGAGACTGCGGACACAGTACAGGGGATGACCAGAGACTGCGGACACAGTACAGGGGATGACCAGAGACTGCGAACACAGTACAGGGGATGACCAGAGACTGCGGACACAGTACAGGGGATGACCAGAGACTGCGGACACAGTACAGGGGATGACCAGAGACTGCGGACACAGTACAGGGGATGACCAGAGACTGCGGACACAGTACAGGAGATGACCAGAGACTGCGGACACAGTACAGGGAATGACCAGAGACTGCGGACAGTACAGGGGATGACCAGAGACTGCGGACAGTACAGGGGATGGCCAGAGACTGCAGACAGTAAAAGGAGATGACCAGAGACTGCGGACACAGTACATGAGATGACCAGAGACTGCGGACACAGTACAGGGGATGACCAGAGACTGTGGACAGTAAAGGAGATTACCAGAGACTGCGGACCTTTGGGGAGGGAGGGGGAGCGGGTACCTGAATTTGACAGGTACCCGCTCTCACTTCCGTAGAGTTGTCCTTCCTTCTTCTTCCCGCGGCGGCTTCTGTGACAGCCAGGTGCCCACTGCGCATGTGCGAGAAGCGCTGCACTTTGTGAATGGCCCGGAGCCTTCTGGGACCTTTCATGTGTCCCAGAAATCACTGGACCATTCACAAAGCGCAGCGCTTCTCGCGCATGCGCAGTGGGCACCCAGCTGCCACAGAAGCCACCACGAGAAAACTGGAGCGCTGGAGCGAGGAACAGGTAAGGTCCTGCAGGAGAGAAGAAATGAGCGGCCAGCCCAATATTCTGACATGGTGGCAGCAGAAACACCGGACCGGCCGCTTTACATTCGCTCCATAAGACGCACTGACATTTTCCCTCCTTTTTTTGGGGGAAAAAAGTGCATCTTATGGAGCGAAAAATACAGTAGTTTGCTCATTCACCGATCCTCCAAACAAGCAGACCTTTACCTTGAACAAAGGATCAGAACAAACAAACCAGGAGCCCCTTTTATGTTTTGCCTTTTTTCTGTTAAAGTTTCCAGACATAAAAAGTAAACACACCATGATGTCTGTTTATAAATATTTTCACACAAATTTTACCCAAAGTTGACAAATTTTCTAATTGGATTTGATTGGAAAAATGTAAATGTGTAAATCCTGCCTGGAAGTTATAGGAATCTTGTATGAAAACATTTATAAATAATAAGAATAATGTAAAAAACATTTCTTTAAAAGTCTCTTTCAAGTTCCTATTCAGATAGACTTTTGTTGCCAGTCATACCAGGATAATTAAAAATAACACTGACTACTAGCCCCCCTTTTGGTACATATACTTGAGCCAATGAGTGATACTGTAACCCAATGCTGAGCATCAGATTGCCCAGGGAAAAGGCTCTACCCCTTCCCACACAGCCACATCATGGCTGGGGGTGAGCTGTTTGTCTCCAGTGTTCACATTGGTCAGATGCTGCACTACTTCCAGGAGGTCCGACACGGCATCTGCTACTTCTTCGGAGGTTAGAGGGAAGACAACCAGGATAGACAGATCCCTGTCATGGTATTCTTTGATCATATTTACATGACTTGTTTTCTGCCACCTCCCCTGATCATCCAGCTCAAGGATGTAGTTGGCCTCGTTCAATTTCTTAAGAATTTGAAAGGGTCTGTCTCGTTCAAATATTTTATTGAGGTTTTCAGAGAAAAAACATCATCATGACCACTGTTACATCCACAGAGGGGCTCTAACACCAGAGAATGTTGAAAAAAGAATGGATATGACAGAAATAATAGAAAAATGTAAGCTCCAAGATGCTAAAGAAGAAATACCCAGTATTGGGTGATGTTGGTTATTGCTGAGCTGAAAAATATGGTGAGATTTTACGCTTGAGGAAAAGAAATGGGAGAGGTTAGGGCCTGATGAGGCAGGAGGGAATGAGTAGGAGGGAAAAGATGGAGGTAATCCCATGAGTTGGGGTTCAGCCCATTTAGACAGGTATAAGAAGGTTAGCCTGGCTGAGTCCAGAGAAGGAAGGAAGAAGAAATTTTAAGGAATCCTGGGTTGGGAATAGTTGAGGAAGTTAGACATTTTGTTCATGGAGCAATATAAGGGTCATGTTGTCTTTGACTTCCAGTATGGATCCTGAGGGCTTCCTCCAGGCCTTGGTTATTGTATGTTTGGCTGCCAAGAAAAGAAACATGGCCAATCATTTGTGTGAAGCATGAAGGCCTGGAATTGGGCAATCAAGGCGTATATAGTCTCCCTAGGGATGACAAGATTAAACGGGGTATGAAAAAGCCTGAAAATTCTAGACAAAGAGCAGAACAGTCTCTGGCAGGATCACCCTGTGTGCAGTATATCACCTTGCTGGCCACAACCTCAGAAACATCAGTCAAAGTAGTTTGAGTTTGCCAAGGCTATTCGGGCTGGAACCTAGTAAAACGGCCCTTAGTTGCAACTTAATTTGAGGCTTTGGGACAATCATAAGGATCTGCTGTTTCTCTGTGAACTCCCGATTGTGAGCCTTGCAGTCATACCACGTCTTTTGGTGGGTTTTGGCCACTTTGAGATGGCCAGCAGCAAGGCCAGCCAGTCGGCTAAAGTTTTTGTGCAGTTTCAGGATGTAGGGAACCATAGGGACCCCAGCACTGGGCAGCTGGTCATGCCAGTACTCTTTCAGCAGAGTCAAGGGGCCTCAAACTTACCACACAGTAGCTCAAATGGGGGAGAAACCAGTTGATTCCTGGGGTACCTCATGCTATGAAAAGAAAAGGTGGGGTTGATACCATTTCTAATCTGGCTACTTGTCTATACAGGCACATAGCACGGTCTTTGGGGTCCTGTCGAAATGCCCACACCGTCCACTTATTTACAGGTTTTTGGGGTAGTCCAGATGGCCTGAAACCCACAGGTGTTTCAAAGAGACCAAACAAAATCAGACATCAACTGAGTCCCTTGATCCAACAGGATTTCAGCTGGGAAGCCTCTTCAAGTAACCAGTAACCAGGGCCTATGCAACATTGTAGATTATGCTAACTGTTACCCTGAAGTGGTGGCCCTGTGCTCATCACAACTCCCAATGTACAGGATGTATGCTTCATAGTTTTGCTGAGGTGAGCTAAGGGACTTAGGATGCCAATAGTTACATGTAGGAATGGCTTCTCGATAATGGACAAGGGATGCAGTGGGGTAAAATGGCCACTAGTCCTCCTATGATGCTGACAGGTATCACAGATGTGACAGTAGTGTGCCACCAATGGGGACATCCCAGGCCAAAAGAATTCCTGGGCTAGCCTCTTCTCTGTTCATAGCTTTCCTGATACCCTGCCATAGGAATGTTGTGCACAAAGTACAAAAGTTGGGTCTGAAACCACTGAGGCATGAACTGTTTGGTAGCTAGGGGGAGCTATTTCAGGTGTTTCAGCTAGGAAGGCTGAATGGCAGAGGCTGAGACAGGGAGTTATCTTAGGTTAGGTTTGAGAGGCTCTGCAGGGCAGTTTTTTGACACCTCCCCCTGCTCTAGAGTCTTGGAGAAGATTCTAGAAGTAGCGGTGTGGGAGTGGGGAGGGGCTGGCCTGAACACTTAGTGTACCCTAGCCAATCCCCAAGCAGGGGGCTTGGCTTGGGACCAAGGCAGCCTTTAAATGTGCTAGAGCCTGCTCAACAGCAGGAGGAGAGTTTTGGTGGAAGATGGACAGATAAGACTGAGGAGCAGGAGACTGGGAGGGGTTGAGAAGGTGCTCAACTCCAGGAAGTGGTGCTGGAGAGGAAGAAAGGTCAGGATATCATTGGCCTCCAGAGCTAGGACCACCTGTGCAGCAGGAAAGGAGTGGCCCAGTGGAAGTTCTGAGAGCAGCTACCAACCCACCAGCTCATAGGCAGAGGACAGAGTGAGTATTCCTACACCCCCTGGACCAGTTACGGGGAAAGACGCACTCTAGTGTAAAAACTGGATTAGTGCTTTACCTGGGACTGTTTCACAATAAAGTGGCAGACATTGGATCCCCTGCCCAGGGATTCCTTCAGACAGCTGGATAGAGGATTATCTGGTTTCTAGGGTGGTACACCAAGAGAGGCTGGAGAGCTTTCCAAAAAGAGGATTTTTTTGTCTAAAAGACTTTTACATTGTTCCAGGAAGTTGTCCTCAATTGCAGTTCCCTTGGGCATCCCATACACTCCTTACCCCATCCAAGTTATTTATAAAATCCTAATAAAATCCCCAAAAAAAAGCTCTAGGATTGGTTACTGTCTCTTGGATGCAAATCTGTGTGGAAAAATCTATGTTGCCTGGCTGTGCAGGACTATAGGGGGTCCCATATCTCTGGTGACTCGTAAGGGCGTAGTGCTACATTTGCAATCTTTTGACATCATAGTAACTCATTTTAATGATTTACCTTTTTTTTTTTGTGCATTTTACATGGCAAGACTGAGTTTGAAGGTCAAAAAACCCACAACGCAGAGAGTATTTTAAATGACTCATGCACCCCTATTGGACATTCATTTTCCATCCTGTGATGTAAAAAATGTATTTTACCAGAAAAAAATATATTTAATCATTTTCAGTAATTCTGAATTACGGAAAGTGTACTCAATGTGAAATATATGTGTGAAAACCCAACAAATTTGGAATGGTTCACTCACCCCGTATAGGAGATTCACTTTCCAATGAATAATTAGAAATCGTAACTACTGAAAATCTACTGAATATGAAAAAAAAGAATAAACTAACTTATTTAGATCAGTTACACTGCCTGATATAGATTCTATATTTTCAAGCTGATGTTACTATTATTCAGTTCTTTGTTCTGTAGTGTAAATCGGTCTCAGTCGATGTGTATAAAGCTCCGGTGATTGTGCCTCCTCCTGCGCAGATCTGCCGGTGACTGAGAGGATCTGCTGTGTGCCATGAATTGGTCTCCGGTGTTCTGTGCCTGTTACCTGCTGATCCTCATCATTCCCATCACATCCTATGGAGAAGCTTTGTCCCGGAGCTCAGCACCTCCTTGTAGACTTGATATGATAAAGCCATGGTTTGAGTATGAATATTACCGGGAGGGAGATGTCATCATTGGAGGATTAGTCTCTGCTCACTTGAACAGTATACTTGATACAGATCTTAAATATATCAAAAATGTTTTGCTTGGGTTTAAATGCCTTTCCTTGTGTAACATGTAAGTTTCTATTTATCATCTTTGCTCTTTCTGTATAACTCAATATAATGGTAAATATAACATATAATGGTTCGTCTTCACTTTCAAGGTATCATTTTATGAAAATGTACAGATGTATCTGCTGATGTTTTATACATTGTCTCCTTATCAGAATATCGTCTGGGTTCCAATATACATTTAATACACGGGGCTTCCATAATATGTGATACATTGTCTTCTTGTTACAATACAGTCTGGGTTTCCATATACATTTAACCAATTCAATACCGGGCAATTTTACACCTTCCTGCCCAGGTTTCTCACACTTTGAATGACAATTGCACGGTCATACAACATTGTACCCAAACTAAAATTTTATCATTTTCTTCACACAACTAGAGCTTTCTTTTGGTGGTATTTAATCATCACCGGGGTTTTTATTTTTTGCTAAATTAACAAAAAAAGACCAAAAATTTTGAAAAAAAAACACATTTTTCTTTGTTTCTGTTATAAAAGTTTGCAAATAAATAAATGTTCTTCATAAATTTAGGCCGAGATGTATTCTGCTACATGTCTTTGGTGAAAATAACCCAAATTAGGATGTATTTTTTAGTTTGTAGGAAAGTTATAGAGTTCACAAACTATGGTATAGATCTGAATATTGATCAATCCTGAAGTACTGACAGCCAATCTAATTTCTTGAGGTCCAAGAATGTCAGAACAGTACAGATATCCCCCAAATGTCAGGACGGTACAGATATCCCCCAAATGTCAGGAGGGGACAGATACCCCCCAAATGTCAGGACGGTACAGATATCCCCCCAAATGTCAGGACAGTACAGATATCCCCCCAAATGTCAGGACGGTACAGATATCCCCCAAATGTCAGGACGGTACAGATGTCCCCCAAATGTCAGGACGGTACAGATATCCCCCAAATGTCAGAACAGTACAAAATTCCCCCCAAATGACCCCTTTTTGTAGACAGTCTGACGTACTTCATAAGAGGCATGGCAAGTTTTTTGAAGTTGTATTTTTTTTTGTTATTTTTCAGAAAATGAAAAAATAAAAAAAAATATTTTCACAGTTTTTTTTTTTTTTACATACTGTCACCAGTGCAGTACAGCGTCATCATATAACTGGCATGGCGGTGATCAGGGACACTGACTGGTGACAGTGTGAAAAAAAAAAATATATATTTTTTATTTTTTTATTATTTGAAATTTTTTGATACTTTTTTTTAAGATTTTTTTTCATATTTCACTATGACCAAAGTAGTACAATGTTACCATAGTAACATTGTACTACTTTGGGGAAGTGATCAGTATTTTTTATTTTTTTTACACAATTTGCTTATAGCAAAGAATCACTTTGCTATAAGCAAGCATTTACCTGAATGACATCGATTCATTCAGGGTTTTTTTTTTTTTTTTGTGCTTAGCTGTGATTTGGCCACAGCTAATCACATGACATGTGCATGTGACCTGCTGTGACCATTCACAGCTAGACACTAGTATACAATGGATGGCATGAATGAAGCCATCCATTGTATACAACTGTCATGTGACCTGCTGTGATTGGTCACAGCAGGTCACATGGTACTGGCAAGCAGGGCCGCTACTCAGATCTGTCATCTGCCGTGCCCGAGGTACACGGCCGGTGACAGATCACGCCGCTGCGCGGCTCTGCAAGCGTGCAATCTGCGCATGTGTGGGAGGATGCCATATGGCGGCCTCCCAGAAAGCTAGTACATTTGTCCGGAAGCCATACGGCTATTGGCTGGGCATCAAATGGTTAATACACGGGGCTTCCATAATATGTGATACATTTTCTTCTTGTTAGAATACAGTCTGGGTTCCAACATACATTTAATACACGGGGCTTCCATAATATTTGATATCTTGTCTGCAAATTACAATACAGTCTGGGTTCCAATATACATTTAATACACGGGACTTCCATAATATTTGATATATTGTCTCCAAGTTACAATACAGTCTGGGTTCCAATATACATTTAATACACGGGGCTTCCATAATATTTGTTGTCTCCTTGTTACAATACAGTCTGGGTTCCAATATACATTTAACAAATGGGGCTTCAATAATATCTGATATTATCTCCTTGTTACAATACAGTCTGGGTTCCAATATAAATTTAATACACGGAGCTTCCATAATATTTCTTTTCATGCCATGCTGGGATTTCTGATACAAAGCAATGCCATGTCCTCATAGACGGCTCCTGCAGATGGTTCCATCTCTTCCAGGCCTTCCATGTTCACTGTTTAAAAAGCCAATTATAGACCTGGGTAGGTGACCAGTTTTTTCTTTGTATGTTAATTTTGGAAGTTCAGTGGGTACATTGGACACCCTGGCTGCCGTTGTGCTACATGCTGGGTGTCAGGTGGACTCCATCAGGTTTATATCCATTTAAATGCATGTGCCTCCATTGTGAGGACTCTCAAGATTTATAGAGTTAGGACCACAGAATATCGGGGTGCCGTGACGTGGCTCTGTGGCTCACGTATGTATTTGCAAATGTGTGCTAACTAAACCCCTGTTTTTCAACGCATGTTCTTAGACGGGTAATTTGGTTTTTGATAGTTGGCTAACTGGCTGTCAGTTTGAACTGGCTTTCTTATCCCCCTCTTTTGATAAGTTACCCATGTTCCTTGCCGACAATAGCCATTATTAGACTGGGGTAGGCTGGCAAGTTGAACTGGATAGTCCTATTTTTTACTTTGCGACGCCTTCCATGTTCACTGTTTAAAAAGCCAGTTATAGACCTGGGTAGGTGACCAGTTTTTTCTTTGTAAGTTTTTTCTTTAGATATACCATCTTTCAATAGCTTGTGTGTATGATCTCCTACTATTCGGGGATGTTCACATAAAAAGGCTATTCACAGCATAGCAGTAAGTCAGCCTGGTGATAACTCAGGGGTATACAGTATGTAGAAATCAGTGACTACAGTATGACATTCAACAAATATAACTGGGAGAATCACCTGCAGTGAATATGTTTGTGTATATCTGCGCTAACAATGTGTACATCGTGTTCATACAACTCAGCAATTAACCAAACACCAAAAATGCCTAAAAATTCTGGACAGCAACACACTCAAAAAGTGCCACAGTACACAGACACCAAAATATCTCCACACATAAAACGTGGGTACGCTATCCCTTTTAAATAATATCTCACTATTGTACTGAAATACAATCCAAATTTCAAAATATTAAAGTGTCACTAAACCCCCAACAGTACAATCAGTCTGTAGAGGCAGTAACGCATGCTTGTTATACTCGCTGTGGGGACTTGAGGGGTTAATCCTCTGCACTGTGTAAAAATGCTGTTTGATCCGGACTTCTCTGATCCTCCCCTTCTTCCAGTGTCCACCTCTTCTGTCCTGATAAGACATATATCGTGTGGAGACACTCTGCACATACTCAGTGTGGTGTGTATTGCTAGAGAGGTTTTTTTTTTTCTCTTGGGAGAGTGCATGTGATCAGCAGAGGCCCATACAGCACTGTCCAGACAGAGGTCAGGGGTTCTGCATCCTCCTAGAGCAGAAAGAAAACTCCTCCTACAAGTCACAAGACTGCTATATACTGCTGATGGGAAAAGGTATTTAGCAGTTTATATTTACTAAACAAATTGCATTTCCATGTTCTGTATATTGTGGGAGACCAGATATAGTAAATGCAGAGTCCAGGGAGAGCAGATATAGTGAGTGCGGGGTCCGGGGAGAGCGGATATAGTGAATGCGGGGTCCGGGGAGACCGGATATAGTGAATGCGGGGTCCGGGGAGAGCGGATATAGTGAATGCGGGGTCCGGGGAGAGCGGATATGGTGAATGCGGGGTCCGGGGAGAGCGGATATAGTGAATGCGGGGTCCGGGGAGAGCGGATATAGTGAATGCGGGGTCTGGGGAGAGCGGATATAGTGAATGCGGGGTCCGGGGAGAGCGGATATAGTGAATGCGGGGCCCGGGGAGAGCGGATATGGTGAATGCGGGGCCCGGGGAGAGCGGATATGGTGAATGCGGGGCCCGGGGAGAGCGGATATGGTGAATGCGGGGCCCGGGGAGAGCGGATATGGTGAATGCGGGGCCCGGGGAGAGCGGATATGGTGAATGCGGGGCCCGGGGAGAGATGCTGGAGTGAATGCGGGGCCCGGGGAGAGATGCTGGAGTGAATGCGGGGCCCGGGGAGAGATGCTGGAGTGAATGCGGGGCCCGGGGAGAGATGCTGGAGTGAATGCGGGGCCCGGGGAGAGATGCTGGAGTGAATGCGGGGCCCGGGGAGAGATGCTGGAGTGAATGCGGGGCCCGGGGAGAGATGCTGGAGTGAATGCGGGGCCCGGGGAGAGATGCTAGAGTGAATGCGGGGCCCGGGGAGAGATGCTAGAGTGAATGCGGGGCCCGGGGAGAGATGCTAGAGTGAATGCGGGGCCCGGGGAGAGATGCTAGAGTGAATGCGGGGCCCGGGGAGAGATGCTAGAGTGAATGCGGGGCCCGGGGAGAGATGCTAGAGTGAATGCGGGGCCCGGGGAGAAATGCTAGAGTGAATGCGGGGCCCGGGGAGAGAGCGGCTACAGTGAATGCGGGGCCCGGGGAGAGCAGAGTGAATGCGGGGCCCGGGGAGACCGGATGTAGTGAATGCGGGGTCCTGGGAGACCGGATGTAGTGAATGCGGGGTCCGGGGAGAGCAGAGTGAATGCGGGGCCCGGGGAGACCGGATGTAGTGAATGCGGGGTCCGGGGAGACCGGATGTAGTGAATGCGGGGTCCGGGGTTTAGTAACACTTGTCATTCAAACATTTTTTTAGCCAGATAGAGCTTTCTTTTGGTGGTGTTTAATCACCACTGGGTTTTTTTTTTTCAATATAAGCAAAGAAAGAACCAAAATTTGTGGAAAAAAAAAAGCTTTTTCTTAGCTTTTGTTATAAAATATTACAATTTTCATCATAAAGTTAGGCCAAAGTTTATACTGCTACATTTTTTTGGTAAAAACCCAAATCAGTTTGTTATTTAGTCTTTTTGAAAGTTATAGAGTCTACAAGCTTTGCTAAGTATCATTGAAAATTGATCAATCCTGATGTACTGACTGCCGATCTCATTTCTTGAGGTCCCAAAATGTCAGGACAGTACAAATACCTCCCACATGACCCCTTTTTGGAAAGTGGACAATCCAAGGTATTTAGTGAGAGGCATGGTGAACTTTTTGAAGTTGTAGTTGTTCCCCACAATTCTTTGGAAAATGATTTTTATTTTCCCACAAAATTGTCATATTAAGTTTTCTCACACACGGTATAGGCATACTTGCAATTGCACCCCAAAACACATTCTGCTCCTCAGTGTGAGGATACCACCAGGGGCGGACTGACAACTCATGGGGCCCCCGGGCAATAGTGGATCATGGGGCCCCTGTGTCCTTGCCCAAACTCAAAAAATCCTATGAAAAAGGTACCAGGGGCATCTCATGGGGCCCCCTACTGACCCCGGGCCCTCGGGCAGTGCCCGAGTTTCCAAATGATCAGTCCGCCCCTGGATACCACATACGTGAGACTTTTCACAGTCTGATCACATAGAGAGGCCCAACATCCAAGTAGCATCTTAAGGTGTTCTAGGGGCATAAATTACACATCTAATTTCCAGACAACCAATCACATTTTTGAAGGCCCTGGAGCACCAGGATGGCAAAAACACTCTCAAAATGACCCCATTTTGGAAAATGAGGCATAATGAGTCTTTTGAGCATGTCATTTTTTCCACAAGTTTTTGAAAAATGTGGAAAGAAAATCAGAAGATATTTTTTTTAATACACAAAGTTGTCCATTTATTGTCAAGGTATTTCTAACACAAATCATGGACATGCCAAGAATTACACCCCAAAACACATTCTGCTGAGCAAAGGGTAATGAAAGGATTACATGTGGTTTTAGTAGTGCAGTTGTCTACAGAGGAGAGCATTGGTTTAGGCATCAAGTAGGCATGTGGTCAACAGCAAAAGGAATCCTCCAGGCAGCAGGCAGGAATATAGTGTCCATAAACAGTCCAGGGTCAGTAGAGGCAGCAGGCAGAGATATTGTCAGCACAGCCAAAGTATTGGTCCTGCAAGTAGGCAGGAACATGGTCCATAAACATGACAGTCAGTGCAGGTAGCAGAGTTGTGGTCAGTTCAAGCAGCAGGCCGAGTCACAATCAATTAACAGGCCAGGGTCAGTCTGCAGCTGGCAGAAATATTAGGCTTAGGGCCTCAGTCAGGTAAGTCCTGTGCACAGGAGTAGAGGCTTCTTCCCACCCAAATCTCTTCAAAGCCTCCAATCCCTAATCGGGGAATTACAAAACCTGGAAAAAGCCAAAAACATAGTTTTCTCCATTCAGAAAAGCTACTCTGGAGCCCCTCACATATGTAAGACCCCTGTGATATCTTCAACCCCACTACTACAATAGCAGGGTAAAAGATCAGTCCAAGCAGCAGGCAAATCAAAATGTGGGTAAATAACAGGCTGAGGTCAGTTCAGGTGGAAGGCAGAAACATGGTTGATAAATAATCTAGGGGGCAGGTAGAAGCATTGTCGATAAACAAGCCAGGGTCCATTCAGGTGCCAGGCAGAGGCATGGTCAGTTTAGGGGGCAGGTAGAAGCATTGTCAATAATAGGGTCAATGGTCCATTCAGGTGGCGGGCAGAGGCATGGTCGAACAACAGGCCTGGGTCAATTCAGAAACAGGCAGAGGCATGCAAAAAAACCCAGCAAAGTATGATCCAATTTGCTCCTGCAGGGAAAAAAAATTCCTTCCTGATCCCCCGAGAGGCAATCGGATATTCCCTGGATCAACTTTCCCTATAAATGTTATATCCAGTTATATTCTGTGTATCCAAGAAAGAATCCAGGACTTTCCTACAGCAATCCACTGAGCTGGCCACAACCAACTCTTGAGGGAGTCTATTCCACATTCTCACAGCTCTTACTGTGAAGAAACCTTTCAGTGGTTGGAGATTACATTGATTTTCCTCCAGACGTAAAGAGCGCCCCCTTGTCCTCTGTGATGACCTCAGGGGGAATAACTACACCGAGTTCACTATATGAACCACTGATGTATTAAACATGGAGATCATATCCCCCCCCCTTATGTATTATGCATGGTGATCATATCCCTCCTCTTATGTATTATACATGGACATCATATCCCCCCTTATGTATTATACATGGTGATCATATCCCCCCTTATGTATTATACATGGAGATCGTATCCCCCTTATGTATTATACATGGAGATCGTATCCCCCCTTATGTATTATACATGGAGATCGTATCCCCCCTTATGTATTATACATGGAGATCGTATCCCCCCTTATGTAGTATACATGGAGATCGTATCCCCCCCCCTTATGTATTATACATGGAGATCATATCCCCCCCTTATGTATAATACATGGAGATCATATCCCCCCTTATGTATTATACACGGAGATCATATCCCCCCTTATGTATTATACACGGTGATCATATCCCCCCTTATGTATTATACATGGTGATCATATCCCCCCTTATGTATTATACATGGAGATCATATCCCCCTTATGTATTATACATGGTGATCATATCCCCCCTTATGTATTATACATGGTGATCATATCCCCCCTTATGTATTATACATGGTGATCATATCCCCCCTTATGTATTATACATGGTGATCATATCCACCCTTATGTATTATACATGGAGATCATATCCCCCCTTATGTATTATACATGGAGATCGTATCCCCCCTTATGTATTATACATGGAGATCATATCCCCCCCTTATGTATTATACATGGTGATCATATCCCCCCTTATGTATTATACATGGAGACCATATCCCCCCTTATGTATTATACATGGAGATCATATCCCCCCTTATGTATTATACATGGAGATCATATCCCCCCTTATGTATTATACAAGGAGATCATATCCCCCCCTTATGTATTATACATGGAGATCATATCCCCCTTATGTATTATACATGGAGATCATATCCCCTCTTATGTATTATACATGGTGATCATATCCCCCCTTATGTATTATACATGGAGATCATATCCCCCCTTATGTATTATACATGGAGACCATATCCCCCCCTTATGTATTATACATGGAGATCATATCCCCCCTTATGTATTATACATGGTGATCATATCCCCCTTATGTATTATACATGGAGATCATATCCCCCCTTATGTATTATACATGGAGATCATATCCCCCCTTATGTATTATACATGGTGATCATATCCCCCCTTATGTATTATACATGGTGATCATATCCCCCCTTATGTATTATACATGGAGATCATATCCCCCCTTATGTATTATACATGGAGATCATATCCCCCCCTTATGTATTATACATGGTGATCATATCCCCCGTTATGTATTATACATGGAGATCATATCCCCCCTTATGTATTATACATGGAGATCATATCCTCCCTTATGTATTATACATGGTGATCATATCCCCCCTTATGTATTATACATGGTGATCATATCCCCCCCCCTTATGTATTATACATGGTGATCATATCCCCCCTTATGTATTATACATGGAGATCATACCCCCCTTATGTATTATACATGGAGATCATATCCCCCCTTATGTATTATACATGGAGATCATATCCCCCCTTACTGTACTCCTGATGGGGTGATGGCAGAACTGGTATTACTCTACTCCACCCTGTATCAATCCAAGGTTTTGTGTACTCCTGTTGAACTGCAGATCTATCTGATTACAGTGCACCTGCCTCGACTGTCGGATGCACAGAGGGTATTACTCGACTCACCTCTCACTGTAGAGGAGGTTCAGGAGGTGGTGGCCTCTTTCCCCACCTCCAAAGGCCCCTGGGGCAGATGGGCTTCCCATGGAGGTATACTCACAATACGTGGACTTTATGCTACCCCACTTGATTACAACATTCAATGACATGTTCAGTCTTGGGAGATTACCATATTCCATGGCTCAAGCCACTATTCTGTTACTAAAGCCGGGAGAAAACCTCACTGATCCCAACTCATACAGGCCTATTTCTTTATTGCAGACAGATATCAAAATTCTAGCTCCTCCTGAATTACTCTTCCAGCACTTCCCACCTCTGCACCTCCATCAACCCTCTTCCAGCATTTGCGAGATGCTCTTGCAGCATTTCTTGCCACTGTACCTCCCGCAACTCTCTTCCAGCACTACTCTCTTGAGATCCTCATGCACGGTCTTTCTAATCTGCTCACCTCTGCACCTCCCTCAACCCTCTTCCAGCACTTCTCACCTCTGCACCTCCCACAACCCTCTTCCAGCACTTCTCACCTCTGCACCTCCCACAACCCTCTAACAGCACTTCTCACCTCTACATTTCCTGCAACCCTTTTCCAGCACTTCTTGCTGCCACTGTAACTTCTGCAACCCTCTTCCTGCACTTCTCACCTTTGTACCTCCTGAAACCCTCTTCCAGCACTTCTCACCTCTGCAACTCCCACAACCCTCTTCCAGCATTTGTGGGATGTTCTTCCAGCATTTCTTGCCACTGTACCTCCAGCAACCCTCTTCCAGCACTGCTCTCTTGAGATCCTCATACACTGTCTTTCTAATCTGCTCTCTTCTGCACCTCCCACAACCCTCTTCCAGTACTTCTCACCTCTGCACTTCCCTCAACCCTCTTCCAGTACTTCTCACCTCTGCACTTCCCTCAACCCTCTTCCAGTACTTCTCACCTCTGCACTTCCCTCAACCCTCTTCCAGTACTTCTCACCTCTGCACTTCCTGCAACCCTCTTCCAGCACTTCTTGCTGCCACTGCAACTTCTGCAACTCTCTTCCAGCACCGCTTTCTTTAGCTTCTCATGCACTGTCTTTCAAATCTGCTCACCTCTGCACCTCCTATAACCCTCTTCCAGCACTTTTCATTTCTGCACCTTCCTCAACCCTCTTCCAGCACTTCTTACCTCTGCAAATCCCACAACCCTCTTCCAGCACTTCTCACCTCGGCACTTCTTGAAATCCTCTTCCAGCACTTCTCATCTCTGCACCTCCCTCAACCCTCTTCCAGCACTTTTCATCTCTGCACCTCCTTCAACCCTCTTCCAGTACTTTTCATCTCTACACCTCCCTCAACCCTCTTCCAGCACTTTTCATCTCTGCACCTCCCTCAACCCTCTTCCAGCACTTTTCATCTCTGCACCTCCCTCAACCCTCTCCCAGCACTTTTCATCTCTACACCTCCCTCAACCCTCTTCCAGCACTTTTCATCTCTACACCTCCCTCAACCCTCTTCCAGCACTTTTCATCTCTGCACCTCCCTCAACCCTCTCCCAGCACTTTTCACCTCTGCACTTCCCTCAACCCTCTTCCAGCACTGCTCTCTTGAGATCCTCATACACTGTCTTTCTAATCTGCTCTCTTCTGCACCTCCCACAACCCTCTTCCAGTACTTCTCACCTCTGCACTTCCCGCAACCCTCTTCCAGCACTTCTTGCTGCCACTGCAACTTCTGCAACTCTCTTCCAGCACCGCTTTCTTTAGCTTCTCATGCACTGTCTTTCAAATCTGCTCACCTCTGCACCTCCTATAACCCTCTTCCAGCACTTTTAATTTCTGCACCTCCCTCAACCCTCTTCCAGCACTTCTTACCTCTGCAAATCCCACAACCCTCTTCCAGCACTTCTCACCTCGGCACTTCTTGAAATCCTCTTCCAGCACTTCTCATCTCTGCACCTCCCTCAACCCTCTTCCAGCACTTTTCATCTCTGCACCTCCCTCAACCCTCTTCCAGCACTTTTCATCTCTGCACCTCCCTCAACCCTCTCCCAGCACTTCTCACCTATGCACTTCTTGAAATCCTCTTCCAGAACTTCTCACCTCTGCACCTCCTGCAAACCTCTTCCAGCACTTCTCACTACTGCACCTCCTAAAACCCTCTTCCAGAACTTCTAACCTCTGCACCTCCCTCAACCCTCTTCCAGCACTTCTCACCTCTGCACCTCCCGCAAACCTCTTCCGGCACTGCTCTCCCATTCTCCAGTTTAGCACGCCTCCTCCAGCACTGTTCTTCCCTGTAACCTCAAGGCAATGAGTAATAAAGCTTTCCAAGTTTAGAAAAATTACCATGTTTACCAGATATCATTAGCAGTTTACTGTTTGTAATTTATGTTGCCTGAAATTGCCTTTTACATTTTAACCATTATTGTTTTCCTATGAAAGTGTTGGTTTTGTGGGATGTGGGATTGTAATCTTAGAAGTAAGCATGTTCTGTAGTTTGAAAACCTCTCAATATCCTGCAGTGCTGACATTGAAGAGTACAAAAGCATCTTGGCGATGATCACCGCTGTCAATGAGATTAACCAGGACCCTGACCTTCTGCCCAATGTTACCCTGGGATATCATATATTTAGTACATGTAATGATCCAAAGAAAACGTTGGGATATGCCATAAAGATATTGTCTGGAGAAAAGGAGGCTCCTAACTATTACTGTAAGGGACGTGGAGAAGTGGCCGGTTTTATTGGTGACAGCTCCCTCAATACAAATCATGCATTGGCGCAGTTACTTAGTCTGTATCAGTATACACAGGTAAGTAATTACTTCTGTATATAATGTATGTAACATGGAGTGTCCAATAGATGGCTTAGTACAGTCTAGGTGGATGTTTTGTAGCTTTCCTTTTCTAGAAGGAGTACAGGTCAAAAGTTACAGAACTCTGAATATTTGAGGTCCACAGAACATTGTAACTTGGGAAAGTTATTCCGTGACCATTATCCACTAATCCCACTGGGTCCCAGCACTTTAATTAATCATTTTATTTACTTGAATGATAAAGCAATCCAGGTGGCTTGAACTCACCAAATCCCCTTGGTAGAATCTTAGAGTTGTATAGTTAGTCTGGTTTAAAAAATACACAAGTCCATCTAGTTCAACCAATAAAAAGGAGGGAAAAAAAATATACAATCCTATATAAACAAACAATCATATACCCACGGTTGATTAAGAGGAAGGCAAAACAAACCCCCACCAAAGCATGATCCAACTAATATCTCTCTCTGGAGTCTATACCTCTCCTAATATAAGAGAGGATTTTGCTCGCTTTAGAACCCGCAGCTTGGCATTGCTGCCATTATTAAGTTTGTGATCTACCAGAACCCCCAGATCCTTCTCCACCATTGACCCCCCCAGTTGTACCCCCCCCCAGTATGTATGATGCATGCATATTCTTAGCCCCCAAGTGTAGAAACTTACTAATGACGCTGGGCAGGAAGGGGTTACCATCTGGGGCTATCAAAGGGTTAACTGTGTGCTGTTTCAATTGTGTGCTGTGTGTGTTTTCCACTGTAAGCACACTGCTTTGTATTGGTCTGCTATGCAGAGCCATACCCGGAGCTCACAAGGGAGAGATCTGTATTGTTTATATACAGGTCTCTCCCCCTTCAGAGTTACTCGGTGATCGCTGGGTGCCAGCGGGGAATTACCGGCCCAGTCCCGGTGATTGACAGCCGAGGCCGTATATAAACATGATTTTGCGCACCACTGCCACCCTGTAGCAGCATTTCTGATATAGGGCGGAGAGAAAGCAGTTAAAATGTACAAATATTTATTTATTAACTCAATACAGGTTAAGCTTTTATATTAAGTAGGAATTTAGTGGGAATTTTGCAAAATGTGCTGTGTTTGTATCTGCTAATAATGATTTTAGTGTAATTTTTGTGAAAAAATTGATTTGATAAACACTTAAAAATCAGTACCAACCTTTTTATTCTACCGGTAATGTGTTTTCAGAAAATAGATAGTTCGGGGGTCTTTTACAAGCTCTGAAAGCTGTAAGGCAGGGCTGTCAAACTGGCGGTCTTCCAGCTGTTGCGAAAAAGTCCCATCATGCCTCTGCTTTTGGGAGTCATGCTTGTAACTGTCAATCTTGCAAAGCCTCATGGGTAGTTTGGCAACATCTGGAGGGCTGCCAGCTTGACACCTGTGCTGTAAGGGAAAATAAAAAATGTTTACCAGGCAAGCTTTCAATGTGCCACATCCAAAAATACTAGAGAAAAAAAAAACTGCAAGTAAAACTAAACGGTGTGAAAAGTGGACTTTATAGGCACCACGTGAGACCATATATGATTACAATAAAATAAACATACTTTATTTTGACATGTATAAAATTAGACACATGTAAACATCTGCCTGTTTAAAAAGATCATGAGGAATCACTCTGTCAGGCATGGACTCACCAATGGTGGTGGGACTCACCTGCCGTGTGGGCTGCAGTACCAGGGCTTGCCAGCGGGTGCTCTCAGCAGCCAGAAGCTCACTCCTGCAATCAAGCCATCACCTGAGGCTGATTGCAGGAGGTGTATTTAAGGAATGGCCAGGCCTGCAGTCAGTGCTTTGGTGTATTGTTTCCCTTGGCCCCTGTATCCTGATCCTGCCAGCTTTGATCCTGTTCTGCACAAACTCTGCCTGTACCAATCTCGGCTATCCTGACCACTCTCCTGCCTGCTCCTTGTACCTTGTCTGCCCGTTTGTTACCGACCCGGCCTGCCCAACTACGTTTGGTGTTGTACATTTTGTTATCTGTTGGAGGTTTGGTTTGTTTGCACTGTGTTTATGTTTAGCCTTGCACTGCGTTATGTATTGTTTAGTCTTTAATAAATTGTATTGTTTATACTATACCTGAAGCCTGCTTTTCCCTGTGTCAGTCCACACATCTCTGGTCATACCTGGAGCCCTGACACACTCCCAATATGTAACCTCCTCCTAGGATAATGTTACCTAGATACAGAGATTGTATTCATATCTTGTCCAACTCCAACAGTCAACGCGTTTCACATATAGCTTCTTCAGGACCGTGTATTTACGGAGGTAGGTAAAGTACTAATACTATAAAGAGATAACATGCATTAGTACAAAATTAATCAGTTATATAAACATCTTAATAAAAAAAATGTATATATGTACAATAAAAGGCTCACATGGATGGGACTGACTGCCGAGAGACCCAAATATATGGTCTTGCAGGCGGACATAGGGGAATCAAGAGGGACCAACAGCCACAGGACACAGGTGCAGTGACACTGGAATAGCCAATCAATGCTATAAGATGAATCAATAAAGTTATATTAGCTTCAAAACACATGTACCCACCAATATTCAAATTACAGGCCCACATCACCTCATTGTTCCTTCTGGATACTTACATTAGATACATGGATATTCACATTAGATTCATCCAAATTAGAAAATTTTGTACTTCTGTGCATAATACAGAGGGAAAGGGGAGAAAGACCCTCAGAGAATATACTTATAAACCCTTCCTTTATCTAGTAGGATATGCCACATAAAAAAAAAAATGGCTTACTTGCATCTGGCCGAACAATCCAACCATCTACATACTTACAGTGGGGCAAAAAAGTATTTAGTCAGCCACCAATTGTGCAAGTTCTCCCACTTAAAAAGATGAGAGAGGCCTGTAATTGGCATCATAGGTAGACCTCAACTATGAGAGACAAAATGAGAAAACAAATTGGTAGCTAACTAAATACTTTTTTGCCCCACTGTATATGTAACCCCACAGTGGAGCCCAACCACTGCTGGCCTCAGATATGGATATCCTTATGGGGTGGGCATCAAGATGTATTTTAAATAGAATATACTTGTCTATAAAACAAACAATAAACCCAACATTACCAAGTCCAGTGTAGATATACGTTGTTACCTCTCCTGCCCATTCACATCCTATATACAAGCTCTCACCTAAGAAATTGGGGGGTCATACATTTTAGATGTTGTAGCTTTGAATCAAGGAAAGCTAGATGTCTTTTAGTGCCACTCCACCACCCCCCACCCTCCCTGGAACGCCTAAAACAAAGAATGCCTCAGTTAAGCCAAACATATGTTGACATTAATTTCAAGATCCATAAAAGTGTGTATATCTATCTTTTGGGACCTCAACCAACAAGCATCCAACATCCTGCCACTGCACCGCCCACTTACCATTCCTCTAATACCCCCGGCGATCCAAATACCAAACACCAGTGCATGCTGATGTCACGGCGCAGTGTGTGCCTTCTACCATGCATGAGCAAAATGGAACCCAATGTGGTGGTGGAAGAGACCTGCCGAGGAACCGGACACAAGATGTTACACGGGGGCATGCGTCATTGTCCAGAATTGGGAGGACATTTTGATAAGATCATCCTACAGCAGGAAACACGCTGGATTTAACATATAACCCCTCGCCCTCCAGAGGATTCCACCCCCCTTCCTGACCAGGCCATTTTGTGCATTACTGCATTGCGTTATTTTAACTGACAATTGCGCGGTCATGCAACGCTGCACCCAAATTAAATATGTCCTTTTTTCCCACAAACAGATGTCTCTTTTGGTGGTATTTGATTGCCTGTGCATTTGTTATTCCTTGCACTATAAAGAAAAAAGTTACAATTTTGAGAAAAAAAAACTATTTTTGACTTTTTGTTATTAAACATGTCCAGTAAAAAAAATAAAAAATAAAATTTTGTAATAACTTTAGGTAAAAATGTATTCTGCTCCATGTCTTTGCTGAAAAACATCCCAATATGTGTAAATTAATTGGTTTAAGTGAAAGTTATAGCGTTTGCAAATGGCAGTATATATACTGGGATTTTATTTATTTATTTTTTTTACTAGCAATGGTGGCGATCAGCGACTTATAGTGGGACTGAGGCAGGCATTCTGCCACTAGGTGGAACTAGGTTGGTGTCACTGACATTCCCAGTGACATCAATACAGTGATCAGTGGTAATAAAAAGCACAACAAACACTTTTCTCCTGCGCTAGGAAAAGACTCAGTAGACCCAATAGGAGTGTTCTTGAATTTTCTGGAATATGCACTGCTTGCTCCCTCAACAGACTGGGGTGGTCCAAATACACTGGATGCAAATAGAGAAACAGAAAAAGGGCGCACCGATCTAGTGCATTATCGTTTAAAGATTTATTGAAGAAACAAAGTAAGTATCATGCTCACAATAGACATAAAAACACAGGCATGTCAAACTGAACAAGATGTAGGATCCAAACAACATCTGAGTCCATACGATGGAACCCTGGGTGATCAACTGACTAACGCGTTTCGAGGACACAACCTCTTCCTCAGAGCCAACCTCACTTGGCTCAACCTCCTCGAAACGCGTTAGCCAGTTGGTCACCCAGGGTTCCATCGTATGGACTCAGATGTTGTTTGGATCCTACATCAGGGTTCCATCGTATGGACTCTGAACAAGATGTAGGATCCAAACATCTGAGTCCATACGATGGAACCCTGGATGACCAACTGGCTAACGTGTTTCGAGGAGGTTGAGCCAAGTGAGGTTGGTTCTGAGGAAGAGGTTGTGTCCTCGAAACGCGTTAGCCAGTTGATCACCCAGGGTTCCATCGTATGGACTCAGATGTTGTTTGGATCCTACATCTTGTTCAGTTTGACATGCCTGTGTTTTTATGTCTATTAGGAGTATGATACTTTGTTTCTTCAATAAATCTTTAAACGATAATGCACTAGGTCGGTGCGCCCTTTTTCTGTTTCTCTATTTGCATCCACCTAATAAAAATCACTGACACTGTTTAAATGACACTGGGCAGGAAGGGGTTAACTGTGTGCTGTGTGTGTTTTACTAGGGGGCGGGGGGAGTGTACGTCACTGTAAGCACACTGCTATGCAGAGCCATGCAAAGCAGTGTGCAGGAGTTGACAGGGGAGAAAACTATATTGTTTATGAACAGTTCTCCTCCCTGTCAGAGATGCTTGGCAATGACCGAGCGCCAGCGAGTAATCACCGGCCGGGACCCGGTAACTGACAGCCGAGGCTGCAAATGGTGGCGTGGGTAGGGCGCGAGCCCCCTACCTGCACATTTGTATATATACACGTGATTTTGTGCCACCCTGTAGTAGTACTTCTGCCGTAGGGCAGACAGGAAGTGGTTTTTAAAAGCAATGTTCTCACCACGGTTAAATGAAATGATTGGTTTCCAACCCTTTCTTATTTGGAACTGATATGGATCTAGGGCAATATCTTTTTCCATGCTAACGATACAATATATAGACTGACTGCTGAAATCTGGTACTAGCCAAATTGTATTTCTGCCATTGCGGTTGTCCAAAGCTGATTTTATGATTATTTATATGTAAATTAATTGTATATTTGATATTATGTAATAAGTAAATTTATGTGGAATTGATATATGGCTCATGGTCTCCAGGAAAATGGTGGTGGTTTGTGTTTGAGACCAACTGGTCTTTGGGCAGACATATGTGCCTTTTGGACCACCCCTCTTGGGTAGTGGTTGTGGTGCATTTAATTTTGGGACCTCCTCTGGACAAGCCTCTTAGGATCCACCGTGGCGGAGGGCTCCCAATTCCAGCCGACGCATGCCCCCATGTAACATCTTGGTCCTCGGCCAGTCTTTATGCACCACCGCACTGGGCACCATATTGAGCATGCACAATTGGAGGCACATGCCGTGACGCCAGCATGCTGGCGCTCTTCTATGATATGCCAGCATTGGCGGGGTATAAGAGGGATGGTCAGTCGGTGATGCAGTGGCAGGATGTTGGACGCTTGTTGGTTGAGGCCCCAAAGATAGATATACACACTTTAATGGATCTTAATATGAGAGGGCAAGGTATTTGTTCCTCTTATACCCCCCGCCGTGCCAGTCAGTCAGTGGTGCAGTGGCAGGATGTTGGACGCTTGTTGGCTGAGGACCCAAAGGTAGATTTATACACTTTTATGGATCTTGAAATGGTGGGGCAAGTTAATGTCAGTATGTGTTTGGCTTAACTGAGGCATTCTTTGTTTTAGGCGTTCCGGGGGGGGGGAAGAGTGGAGCTAAAAGACATCCATCTTTCCTTGATTCAAAGCTACAAAATCTATAATTCGTGATCCTGAATTTCTTAGGTGAGAGCTTGAATATAGGTTGTGAATGGGCAGGAGAGGTAACAACATATATCAATGCTGGTCTTAGTATATCCTCATCTATAAATAAAAAAAGAAACCGACTTCACTATTTAAAATACAGCCTGATGCCCACCCCATAAGGATATAGATATCTGAGGCCAGCAGTGGTTGGGCTCCATTGGGGAGGTACATATGAGTATGCGGATGGTTGGATTGTTTGACCAGATGCAAGTAAGTCCTTTTTAATTTTTTTTTTTATGTAGCATATTTTACTAGACAAAGGAAGGGTTTATAAGTATTTTCATTGGGGGACTTTCTCCCCTTTTCCCTCTGTATTTTGCACAGGAGTATTACATTTTCTAATTTGGATGAATTTGTACCCTGTAAGCACTGTGGGTTTATCTAATGTGAGGAAACCTCTAGCCCTTTTATGCGAACCCCATGTAAGTATCCAGAGGGAACAATGAGGTGATGTGGGCCTGTGATTTGAATATTGGTGGGTACATGTGTATTGAAGCTAATCTAGCTTTATTGATTCATCTTATAGCATTGATTGGCTATTCCAGTGTCATTGCACCGGTGTCATATGGATGTTGGTCCCTCTTGATTCCCCTATGTCCGCCTGCAAGACCTTATATTTTGGTCTCTCGGCAGTCTGTCCCATCCATGTGAGCCTTGTATTTTTTTTTTTTTTAAGATGTTTATATAACTCCTTAAATACACGGTCCTGAAGAAGCTATATGCGAAACGCGTTGACCATTGGAGCTGGAAAAGATATGAATACAATCTCTGTATCTATGTAACATTATCTAAAGAGGAGGTTACATATTGGGAGTGATTCCCCATGATCTTTTTAACAGTGTAGATGTTTACATTTGTCAAAATAAAGTCTGTTTATTTTATTGTAATCATATATGGTCTCATGTGGTGCCTATAAAGTCCACTTTTCACACCGTTTAGTTTTTTCTAGCAGTCATTTTTCCCCAGAAAAATAAAAAAATCAATGAAAAAAAATTACAAAAATGGCCTGGCCTCCTGAGTTTAACCATTTCAATACCGGGCAATTTTACACCTTCCTGCCCAGGCCAGTTTTCAGCGCTCTCACACTTTGAATGACAATTGCGCGGTCACACAACATTGTACCCAAACTAAAATTTTATCATTTTCTTCACACAACTAGAGCTTTCTTTTGGTGGTATTTAATCACCGCTGGGGTTTTTATTTTTTGCTAAATTAACAAAAAGACCAAAAATTTTGAAAAAAAAACAAAACACGTTTTTCTTTATTTCTGTTATAAAAGTTTGCAAATAAATAATTGTTCTTCATAAATTTAGGCCGAGATGTATTCTGCTACATGTCTTTGGTGAAAATAACCCAAATTAGGATGTATTATTTAGTCTGTAGGAAAGTTATAGAGTTCACAAACTATAGATCTGAATATTGATCAATCCTGAAGTACTGACAGCCAATCTAATTTCTTGAGGTCCAAGAAAGTCAGAACTGTACAGATATCCCCCCAAATGTCAGGACAGTACAGATATCTCCCAAATGTCAGGACAGGACAGATATCCCCCAAATGTCAGGACAGTACAGATATCCCCCCAAATGTCAGGACAGTACAGATATCTCCCAAATGTCAGAACAGTACAGATATCTCCCAAATGTCAGGACAGGACAGATATCCCCCAAATGTCAGAACAGTACAGATATCCCCCAAATGTCAGGACAGTACAGATATCCCCCAAATGTCAGGACAGTACAGATATCTCCCAAATGTCAGGACGGTACAGATATCCCCAAATGTTAGGACAGTAAAGATATCCCCCAAATGTCAGGACGGTACAGATATCCCCCAAATGTCAGGACAGTACAGATATCCCCCAAATGTCAGGACAGTACAGATATCCCCCAAATGTCAGGACAGTACAGATATCTCCCAAATGTCAGAATGGTACAGATATCCCCCCAAATGTCAGGATGGTACAGATATCCTCCAAATGTCAGAACAGTACAGATATCCCCCAAATGTCAGCACGGTACAGATATCCCCCAAATGTCAGGACAGTACAGATATCCCCCAAATGTCAGAACAGTACAGATATCCCCCAAATGTCAGCACGGTACAGATATCCCCCAAATGTCAGGACAGTACAGATATCCCCCAAATGTCAGGACAGTACAGATATCCCCCAAATGTCAGGACAGTACAGATATCCCTTAAATGTCAGGACAGTACAGATATCCCCCAAATGACCTCTTTTTGCAGAGTAGACAGTCCGACGTACTTCATAAGAGGAATGGCAAGTTTTTTGAAGTTGTATTTTTTGTCATAATTTTTCGGAAAATAAAAAAATTAAAAAAATTATTTTCACTATTTTTTTTTACATACTGTCACCAGTGCAGTACAGCGTCATCATATAACTGGCATGGCGGTGATCAGGGACACTGACTGGTGACAGTTAGAGATGAGCGAATTTCTCAAAAATTCGATTCGGCTGATTCGGCGAATTCCAGTGTGAAATTCGATTCGATGCGAATTTCTTCGCTACGAAGATGACTTATAAAAAGGGTTTCTAGGCTTCAGAGAGCCTTTAAATTAGTGCAGAACACTGTACCTTTAATTTAAATGCCCTTGGAGATGAGGAAAGAGAAGGAGAAGGAGAAGGAGAAGGATGAGAAGGAGAAGGAGAAGGATGAGAAGAAGGAGAAGGAGAAGGATGAGAAGAAGGAGAAGGAGAAGGATGAGAAGAAGGAGAAGGAGAAGGATGAGAAGAAGGAGAAGGATGAGAAGAAGGATGAGAAGAAGGAGAAGGATGAGAAGAAGGAGAAGGATGAGAAGAAGGATGAGAAGAAGGAGAAGGATGAGAAGAAGGATGAGAAGAAGGATGAGAAGAAGGATGAGAAGAAGGAGAAGAAGGAGAAGGAGAAGAAGGAGAAGGAGAAGGATGAGAAGAAGGAGAAGGAGAAGGATGAGAAGAAGGAGAAGGAGAAGGATGAGAAGAAGGAGAAGGAGAAGGATGAGAAGAAGGAGAAGGAGAAGGAGAAGGATGAGAAGAAGGAGAAGGAGAAGGATGAGAAGGAGAAGGATGAGAAGAAGGAGAAGGAGAAGGATGAGAAGAAGGAGAAGGAGAAGGATGAGAAGAAGGAGAAGGAGAAGGATGAGAAGAAGGAGAAGGATGAGAAGAAGGATGAGAAGAAGGAGAAGGATGAGAAGAAGGATGAGAAGAAGGAGAAGGATGAGAAGAAGGATGAGAAGAAGGAGAAGGATGAGAAGAAGGATGAGAAGAAGGAGAAGGATGAGAAGAAGGATGAGAAGAAGGATGAGAAGAAGGATGAGAAGAAGGAGAAGAAGGAGAAGGAGAAGGATGAGAAGAAGGAGAAGGATGAGAAGAAGGAGAAGGAGAAGGATGAGAAGAAGGAGAAGGAGAAGGATGAGAAGAAGGAGAAGGATGAGAAGAAGGATGAGAAGAAGGAGAAGGATGAGAAGAAGGAGAAGGATGAGAAGAAGGAGAAGGATGAGAAGAAGGAGAAGGATGAGAAGAAGGAGAAGGATGAGAAGAAGGAGAAGGATGAGAAGAAGGAGAAGGATGAGAAGACGGAGAAGGATGAGAAGAAGGAGAAGGATGAGAAGACGGAGAAGGATGAGAAGACGGAGAAGGATGAGAAGACGGAGAAGGATGAGAAGACGGAGAAGGATGAGAAGACGGAGAAGGATGAGAAGACGGAGAAGGAGAAGGAGAAGCAGAAGGAGAAGGATGAGAAGAAGGAAAAGGAGAAGGATGAGAAGATGGAGAAGGAGAAGGATGAGAAGAAGGAGAAGGATGAGAAGAAGGAGAAGGAGAAGGATGAGAAGAAGGAGAAGGATGAGAAGAAGGATGAGAAGAAGGAGAAGGAGAAGGATGAGAAGAAGGAGAAGGAGAAGGATGAGAAGAAGGAGAAGGAGAAGGATGAGGAGAAGGAGAAGGATGAGAAGAAGGAGAAGGATGAGAAGAAGGAGAAGGATGAGGAGAAGGAGAAGGATGAGAAGAAGGAGAAGGATGAGAAGAAGGAGAAGGAGAAGGATGAGAAGAAGGAGAAGGATGAGAAGAAGGAGAAGGAGAAGGATGAGAAGATGGAGAAGGAGAAGGATGAGAAGAAGGAGAAGGATGAGAAGAAGGAGAAGGAGAAGGATGAGAAGAAGGAGAAGGATGAGGAGAAGGAGAAGGATGAGAAGAAGGAGAAGGATGAGAAGAAGGAGAAGGATGAGAAGGATGAGAAGAAGGAGAAGGATGAGAAGAAGGAGAAGGAGAAGGATGAGAAGAAGGAGAAGGAGAAGGATGAGAAGAAGGAGAAGGATGAGAAGAAGGAGAAGGATGAGAAGAAGAAGGAGAAGCAGAAGGAGAAGGATGAGAAGAAGGAAAAGGAGAAGGATGAGAAGATGGAGAAGGAGAAGGATGAGAAGAAGGAGAAGGAGAAGGATGAGAAGAAGGAGAAGGAGAAGGATGAGAAGATGGAGAAGGAGAAGGATGAGAAGAAGGAGAAGGAGAAGGATGAGAAGAAGGAGAAGGAGAAGGATGAGAAGAAGGAGAAGGAGAAGGATGAGAAGAAGGAGAAGGAGGAGAAGGATGAGAAGAAGGAGAAGGATGAGAAGAAGGAGAAGGAGAAGGATGAGAAGAAGGAGAAGGAGAAGGATGAGAAGAAGGAGAAGGATGAGAAGAAGGAGAAGGATGAGAAGAAGGATGAGAAGAAGGATGAGAAGAAGGATGAGAAGAAGGATGAGAAGAAGGATGAGAAGAAGGAGAAGGATGAGAAGAAGGACAGTTCTGTGACAGTTTCTCTCTATTTATGACAGTTCTGGGACATTCACTCCATACAGCTGTTTCAACCGCTGTATGGAGGGAATGTCATGGAACTGTCAGAAATAGACTATTAATGACAGTTCTGGGACTGTCCTTCCATGCAGCGGTTGAAACATTGTATGTATTTGTTTCCATAAATGGATCCATTTATGGAAACAAATACATACAATGTTTCAACCGCTGTATGGAAGGACAGTCCCAGAACTGTCATTAATAGTCTATTTCTGACAGTTCTATGACATTCCCTCCATACAGCGGTTGAAACAGCTGTATGGAGTGAATGTCCCAGAACTGTCAGAAATAGACTATTTATGACAGTTCTGGGACTGTCCTTCCATACAGCGGTTGAAACATTGTATGTATTTGTTTCCATAAATGGATCCATTTATGGAAACAAATACATACAATGTTTCAACCGCTGTATGGAAGGACAGTCCCAGAACTGTCATTAATAGTCTATTTCTGACAGTTCCATGACATTCCCTCCATACAGGGGTTGAAACAGCTGTATGGAGTGATTGTCCCAGAACTGTCAGAAATAGTCTATTTCTGACAGTTCTGGGACATTCACTCCATACAGCTGTTTCAACCGCTGTATGGAGGGAATGTCATGGAACTGTCAGAGTCCCAGAACTGTCATTAATAGTCTATTTCTGACAGTTCCATGACATTCCCTCCATACAGCGGTTGAAACAGCTGTATGGAGTGAATGTCCCAGAACTGTCAGAAATAGACTATTTATGACAGTTCTGGGACATTCACTCCATACAGCGGTTGAAACATTGTATCTATTTTTTTCCATAAATGACATTCTGCAGATACACTTAGAGGAGCGCTGCAGATACACTTTTTGCCGGCTTGGAATTATTCTTATTTTCATCCTACTTCTTCTTTTTCTTCTTATGAGGATGAGGATGAAGAAGAAGAAGTAGGATGAAAATAGGATTAATTCCAAGCCGGCAAAAAGTGTATCTGCAGCGCTCCTCTAAGTGTATTTGCAGAATGTCATTTATGGAAAAAAATAGATACAATGTTTCAACCGCTGTATGGAAGGACAGTCCCAGAACTGTCATAAATAGTCTATTTCTGACAGTTCTGGGACATTCACTCCATACAGCTGTTTCAACCGCTGTATGGAGGGAATGTCATAGAACTGTCAGAAATAGACTATTAATGACAGTTCTGGGACTGTCCTTCCATACAGCGGTTGAAACATTGTATGTATTTGTTTCCATAAATGGATCCATTTATGGAAACAAATACATACAATGTTTCAACCGCTGTATGGAAGGACAGTCCCAGAACTGTCATTAATAGTCTATTTCTGACAGTTCCATGACATTCCCTCCATACAGCGGTTGAAACAGCTGTATGGAGTGAATGTCCCAGAACTGTCAGAAATAGACTATTTCTGACAGTTCTGGGACAATCACTCCATACAGCTATTTCAACCGCTGTATGGAGGGAATGTCATGGAACGGTCAGAAATAGACTATTAATGACAGTTCTGGGACTGTCCTTCCATACAGCGGTTGAAACATTGTATGTATTTGTTTCCATAAATGGATCCATTTATGGAAACAAATACATACAATGTTTCAACCGCTGTATGGAAGGACAGTCCCAGAACTGTCATAAATAGTCTATTTCTGACAGTTCTGGGACATTCACTCCATACAGCTGTTTCAACCGCTGTATGGAGGGAATGTCATAGAACTGTCAGAAATAGACTATTAATGACAGTTCTGGGACTGTCCTTCCATACAGCGGTTGAAACATTGTATCTATTTGTTTCCATAAATGGATCCATTTATGGAAACAAATACATACAATGTTTCAACCGCTGTATGGAAGGACAGTCCCAGAACTGTCATTAATAGTCTATTTCTGACAGTTCTATGACATTCCCTCCATACAGCGGTTGAAACAGCTGTATGGAGTGAATGTCCCAGAACTGTCAGAAATAGACTATTTATGACAGTTCTGGGACATTCCCTCCATACAGCGGTTTCCGGCAAAAACTGTATGTGCAGAGTTCCTCTATTCTGCAGATACACTTAGAGGAGCTCTGCAGGTACACTTAGAGGAGCTCTGCACATACACTTTTTGCCGGCTTGGAATTATTCTTATTTTCATCCTACTTCTTCTTCTTCTTCTTCTTCTTCTTCTTCTTCTTCATCCTCATCCTCATCCTCTTCTTCTTCTGAGGATGAGGATGAGGATGAAGAAGAAGAAGAAGAAGAAGAAGTAGGATGAAAATAAGATTAATTCCAAGCCGGCAAAAAGTGTATGTGCAGAGCTCCTCTAAGTGTATCTGCAGAGCTCCTCTAAGTGTATCTGCAGAATAGAGGAACTCTGCACATACACTTTTTGCTGGCTTGCAATTATTCTTATTTTCATCCTACTTCTTCTTCTTCATCCTCTTCTTCTTCTGAGGATGAGGATAAAGAAGAAGAAGAAGAAGAAGAAGTAGGATGAAAATAAGATTAATTCCAAACAGGCAAAAAGTGTATGTGCAGAGCTCCTCTAAGTGTATCTGCAGAATAGAGGAACTCTGCACATACACTTTTTGCCGGCTTGGAATTATTCTTATTTTCATCCTACTGCTTCTACTTCTTCTTCATCCTCATCCTCATCCTCAGAAGAAGAGGATGAGGATGAGGATGAAGAAGAAGAAGAAGAAGAAGAAGTAGGATGAAAAGAAGAATAATTCCAAGCCGGCAAAAAGTGTATGTGCAGAGTTCCTCTATTTCTGACAGTTCTCTCACAGCTTCTTCACATGTACAGCGGTTGAAACATCTGTATCCTAAATGGAAACTAATAGATACAATGTTTCAACCGCTAAACATGTGTTCCTTCTGTCAGAGAACTGTCAGAAATAGCGGAGCTCACTGCAGGGACACTTTTGCCGGCTGATCGGGAAATGTTCGATTCGTGCACCCGAAGTAGGCAAAATTTCGGTTTCGCCGCGAATCGAATATTTCCTGAAATTCGACTCGAATTCCGGTTCGCCTGGTTCGATTCGCTCATCTCTAGTGACAGTATGAAAAAAAAAATATATTTTTTTTATTATTTTTATTTTATTACTTTTAATTTTTTTTCATATTTTACTATAACCAAAGTAGTACAATGTTACCATAGTAACATTGTACTACTTTGGGGAAGTGATCAGTATTTTTTTTCCCACAATTTGCTTATAGCAAAGAATTACTTTGCTATAAGCAAGCCTTTACCTGAATGACATCGATTCATTCAGGGTTTTTTTTTTTTTTTGTGCTTAGCTGTGATTTGGCCACAGCTAATCACATGACATGTGCATGTGATCGCTGTGACCATTCACAGCTAGGCACTAGTATACAATGGATGGCATGAATGAAGCCATCCATTGTATACAATTGTCATGTGACCTGCTGTGATTGGTCACAGCAGGTCACACGGTACCGGCAACGGGGGCCGGTACTCAGATCTGTCACCGGCCGTGTCCGAGGTACACAGCCGGTAACAGATCGCACCGCTGCGTGGCTCTGCAACCGCGCATGCCTGGGAGTACGCCATATGGCATATACCCCGGAAAGCTAAAGCATTTTTGCAGCCGCCAAATGGGCGGCTAATGGTTAACCCTCTCGCTGCAGGCCCTGTGTTCCACTTTTAAATTGCTGGGAGTTATAATTTTTTGCAAGCTTCCTTTTGTAAAAAAAAAAGGAACACAGGGACCTCCTCAAATCATACATTTACTTTTCTGGAAATGGTCTGGGAAAAGTAGATTACCGCCAATATTTTTTTGTCACTTCTGCTGTAAAAAAGAAGGGTGAGGTCCCCCAAAAGTTAACACCAAATCCATTTGGTATGGATTTTAAGGGAGAACCTTTAGGAAAAAAGCAAAAAGACATAACAGGGCTTCCTCCCCAAAATTCATTCTAGACCGTTCAGATCTGGTATAGTTTTATGGAGGAATCTCTTGAAAAAAAATATTGGGGGGGGGGGGTCTGCCCTGAAATCTATAATAGAACCTAATTCAAGCACACAGCCTGGCATGTCAGGAAAGACAATAACCAGACCAGACCAAATGCCTTCATCACTGGGGGGCAAATGTAGTTGAAGACAAGGGCCTCTTCCCCATAACCATGGGGACTTACTGGAATCTGGAAGTACCCTTTAAGATAAGGACCCCCCCCTCCCCACATGAATGAGTATGGAGTACATAGTCCCTTATTTTAAAAAATCCAATCACACTGCACAAGGATGCAAATCCTCATCAATCAATATAAACAACGCTCACCAGGCATTTCAAGGAAAAAAAAACAGCTTGTGGGGGGTGGGGCCTCACCCAAAGCTCCTTTGTTTGCTAGGCCCACCCTGACAGCCCAGGGGAACACTGCATACCCTCAGCCAGCCCCAACCACATAAAATGAGTTCAGCACCTTTCATGACCAATCACCAGACCAACCTCACAAGCCCAACACTAGAAGAAGGACACCATTGTCTTCCCAGTTGGAAGCCAGCCTGTTCATACCTGTCCTGACAATAGACTACAGATACACATTATGAGGGAAATGGCACAAACCACTGAGGGAAATGGCACAAACCACTGATTCTCCTCCACCAGTTCTTTATCACATCCCCTTCTCTGGCCCCTGCCAATAAACATGGAAGGGGGCACTATGCACTTTGCAAGGCTGTAAGCCGTGTACCGGGGTGGGCTCCCCAGGATACAGTGAAGTCACGAAGGAGGAAAGCAACTCCAACACCAGCTTTTGTCACAACAGAATTTTACTTAGATGTGGCAAATAAACACAACCACAAATGCTGGAATATACAATAAATTTACATACACCCAGCCCAAAGGCTGAGACCCTTGTGCTGCACAGCACGGCGCCTTCTGATGGATGAAGGTAGAAAGTGCAGTAATTTACCTACTGGGGGGCACAACTAAGCTGCCACACCTTACCTGTTATTACCCTACAGAGCAGGAATCAGTGTATGGGTGTACGGTATGGGCTAGCCTGCGGTGCAGCTCAACAGCTTACAATCTTACACAAATCTACAGTATTCCCCGTCCCATAACTGGTCCTGTAGCACGTGCCTGAGTATTCCTTCTGAGCAAAACGCCAGTCTGGCTTGAGTTTGTAGGATTTTATCAACTCTCCAATGTGAAGTGTCACTTTAAGTTGTGGAGTCCTTCCAATGATCAGTAATAACACTTGTGGCCTGACACGAACAGAGACCCTAACTAACTATAGGCCTGGTCTCAGTCACATAGGCACCAACACTGAAATGAGGTGCGTGCACGATCTTACCGACCCGGGTCTGCTTTGCATCCGCTGGTGACTCTGAACAGAACAGATGTCTCTCCGCTAAGCATGCGATATCATCAGCAGTATATGTTGCTTTGCTCCTCTGTCCTCATCAGCTTCCTGGCAGCAAATCTTCCTTTCTTTGACCAGGATTAGCGTCTTCAACACCATCAGCTTCACTCAAGGGAATTTCTGATTACGGAGGGCCGTCCTCACAGCTGGATGGCGACGGATTCTCAGATCACTCAGCCATCTTCTCTCTCAAGCATCGCTACCCTTCTTTTTCCTGTTCACTCTACAAGTGTCAAACCCCACCCCTTCATGAATATAGAAATCTCTATGCAGTCTGAGGCTGTTAGAAAAAACAGTGACATCTTGTGGCTAAACTGCAGAATGTCAGTCAGAACGTTTTTAATTTACTTCAATCAGTGTTCAAACAATGAAAGCTGTTTCCCCATCTCACAAGGCCTTGGACTACCATAGTTCCAGGCCTGGTCCCTAAGACCGCTTCATGACATGGTGAGCCTAACATCAGATCACACCACTGGGAAGGAAGGCTAAACTGGCATCAAGCCACCCTTCCCACAGAATGTTTGTCACCAGCTACCACCTTCCCAGTCCTGAACTGGTTGATCTTCTTTCTATACATCTGCTGTATATTACATTCAGTTACACTTTGTCCTGCAAAGTCCTGTCACTTAATGAGGAGAAATGGGTCTCTCTTCAGACAGTGTATGTTACGAGAAGGTGAACAAACAAACTTGTTTACTTGGAGGAATTCTTCATAACACATGGACATGGATATCACACAGTTCAGTTCTCAACATTTCCAGGCACATACTTAACAGTTACAATATAACTTCGTAATAGTGGATTCACTGTAATGATATTTCTCCCGACAATCTCGTAAGAGGTAGTTGTTATCACAAAAAAGTAAGACCAGTGGTGGTCAACTTTCTTGTTATGGTGGGCTTACAAGTGATGCCCAGAGACTGAAGACATGATACAAGAGGTGATCAGAGATTGAGGTCATGAAAAGATGGTCAAAGATCGTGGACATGCTGAAGGAGACTGCCAAAGACTGAACATGCTATGAGTGTAGCTGGAAACTGGGGACATGCTTCAGGAGACATATTACACAAGACTTCTTGAAATCCTGCTATCAAAAGGACAATAGAGGTAATCTGAAGGAACCCCGAGGGCTGCACAAAAAGTGCCAAACGGCCACAGGCTGGGTATCAGTGTTTAGTATAGATGCATAGGCTAAACTAGTCTATGTTTTCCTGGTAGAAACATGGACAATGATATGGCTGGAATTGTGGTTTAGCAAAGCAATGCTTGAACTGCGCAGTGTCTTGGAAATTCGCTTTAACGAATTTCTCCTTACCGTGAGTACTCGCAGTTGGATGCGCAGAAATCCCCCATAAAGCTGTGCGAATCTCGCTTACCACGACTGCAGCCAAACTACACGATTCCTGCCCATCCAAATACTTTGGTTCTGTTGAATTTGTGGGTGATTGGAGCTCCGTTACCCTAGAATGATCACACGACACTCTAAGGCTGGTTGCAATCCACATAAGGGCCGGCTTTAGGCTCAGCTCTCTGTTTTTATTAAAAATACACACATGCCCCCCACATGAATAAAGTCAATCCCTCCCACCAAACAATACAATGGGGATTGCCTATACAGAAGATGTACATTCCAATTGGAGCATAGCCTTTGCTATTATCTATCACTGGTCCTCCCCCATGAACCTTCTGAGGTCAGCAGACTTCCTCCCCTTCCCCCCTATGAGCCATCTGAGGTCATATTTCCTGTCCTACTAGCTTCTATTGGTATGTAAAATTCTCTGCACAAGCACTCCCTAAAAATATCAGTCTGTACCTGGATGGGCCCGATACGATCTTTATTAAAACACATCCATCCAAGATACAGTTTCAAGTTGGTAATGGGTTGTAAGATATGCATAAGCCTACACGTGGAGTTCACACCGCTTGCGCATTGCGTTATGAAGCCCACGTGGTACCATGCTGCTGATATGTGGATACAGGCCCACGGTCTACTGACAGCAGCATTCGCATGGAATGCCGTGGTGGTATACACGCCGGTCTATAAGCGCAGATCTGCCATCTCATCCATTACCAAGCTGAGTACTGTAATACATACATTGTACATGCGCATGGCCCAATTGCAGCCTTCAGAGCTTTAATTAAGCCACACGAGAGACATATGAATAACACGAATACATGACACATTTAAAGTTCGACCAACAATACAAAATTTCCATGACATTCCCTCCTGTTTTATCATATTCTCCTCGTGTCCCTTCTTGATCTTCTTCAGCTTGATGGGGGTAGTCTCAAACTTCAAAGAGTTCCTGTAGTTGTCCCTGAGAATAAAGCTCCACGGGGTACCTGAAACAACAAGACCCGACGCAGACTCGACGCAAACAGGCTTGATTGAAGCGATGATCCTCAAGAGCGTTGGAACCTTCACTACAGGAAGGCTCTTGCAAAAACCACAAACAGACTTGTGGTATGAATAAAGCTTGTGATCCCACGGTGGTCTGGGGAGATCCAGCAACAGATTCTCAAATTGCCCCTGCAGACGGGGCCACACAAGGCTGGTCTCGACCCAGACAGTTTTCCAAATCGCAGACACAAACCATGATGAGGCTTGAAGCTTGCTTGAAGGTCTTGGAGAATGTGGTCTTCAGAGAGATAAATTAGAGGGAAGCCAGGACGTAATCTGTAGAGAAGGTGGATGGTTGGTGAGGTCTTCCTCCGATCAGTGGTTGGAGTGGGATCCCAGGAGCGGGCATGGAGATGTGGTCGTCTGCCCGAGCTTGGTTTACACGGTCGATGAGGCAACAGGAACATCTCACCGCGGCATATAAAAGGCAGATGAAAAAGAGAAGCATCAGGATATACACTCCCACTTCCTTCAACCAAGATCCGATGGAGAACAGGAAATCTCCCAATCCTCCCAAACCCTTGAACAGATTCCAACCCTCACTAGCTATAGCTCTAGCTTTTCCCTGTAGTTCACTAACTTTGTCCATATGGGCCTGGACCTTGTCATCGGTGTCTTCTATCCAAGTACAACAATCCTCTCCGATGAACTCACAGAACCCCCCTTTGGCGGCTAAAAGATAATCAAGGGCCATCTTCTCCTGAAGCACTAAAATTCCCATCTGCCGTTGTTCTTGGGCAATTTCTCTGACAGCCTCTACGGTCTCGTTAAACATACTATCCACGATGACAGAAAAATTGTTCAGGCGCTTCATAAGTTCTATTCCCCATCCTATCCATGAGGGGAACCAAGCCCATGCCTGGTCGCCCTCAGAGAACAGCTCCCTGCGAACTCTCCCTGCCATCCTTACCTTCTTGTGGACCATCAACTCTTCATGGTCCATCACTACATAGGATGCGGGGACTAGCTTTATGAGGGCACACGAACCTTTCGCGTTCTGGGGAAATGTTCTATAGGCTGCCGAACCACACAGAAAATAGTATGGACCTGTCAGAGCAGAGCAGGAGGAGTTCCTCGTTCGGCCTCTGGCACTGAGCAACAGTTGCACAGACTGGGGGATTGCTCCCTCAGTCTGCACATCACATCCATCCTTCCAACACACGTGGTCTGGTCGGTCAGTGTGGTTACTCAGAAAGGAAGTCTGGTTAGTCAGATTGACAGTTATACCTCCCTCGCAGGTGGTAGTCCCAACAAACTTGTTACCTGTGCCAAAGCTGATGTTAAAGCACACCTGAGGGCTGCCTAGCTGCCCAGTTACCCATAATGGACTGACGAGGGCCCTACAGGAGCTAGAGCTAATATTGGTGCTGAAACTGATGTTACCTGCTAAAAATGTGTCATTAAGTTCTACCGATAAATGTCTACGTGGGGGCTGACCAGGGGTCCCTTGCTTTTTCATGCCGACGCGGATGTCATATAGGGCATGAACAGCGGCCATTGCGGACATGTGATGACTGGGTGGGGGCTTAGAGCATACCCAACAGTTGGTTTTGTTGGCGGTTCTGGCTAAACGCAGGTGCATTTTAAATAAAAGGTTGGGGTATCTGCCGTCTTTTCCTCCGTTCACACACATGTATGACATACAAACAAAAAGAAAAAGGAAAATGACACCCCTCATTCTCTGGTGTAGCTGAGAAGCTTCTTGCAGTGGCTTGCGTGCACCCAGTTGTCTCGTCCCTCGAGCTTGAGTGAGGTAGGTGTCGTCAGCTGGACTTGGTATGGTCCGGTGAACCGTGGCTCGAGTCCGGTTCTTTGATGTTTCTTTAGGACGACCCAATCACCGCTACTCTCGGGGTGATATGGGGTGTGTCGCCGCTGACTCCAGTTCCACCAAAGAGATGCAGTCGTGTCCTTTGGAAGAGAGATTAGTAGTGGACAAAGAAGACATGTTAGCAGAAGAGGTGTTAGTATTGTTAGTCGTGTTGCAAAATTCAGCACTGTCATTGCTGTCCTCCCCCCCCTTCTCATCTTCCGACACAGGAAGAAGAGAAGCTGGGTTAAGAATAGTGCATCGTTTGATAGTGAGGTTAGTAGGGGTTAGGAGGGCTTTCCCCTGAGAGGGGTACCTTGCCTTGGATGTCCTGTTTTCGCAGGACCGTTCTTGCTGCACTGGTGTCGGTGAGGCAAGGGAGGGGATATTTTAATTCCTCTAGAAAAAGATGGATCTGGGCCGACACCGATTTGTCAACTTCCTATGAGAATTCATAGGAGTTACTTACCATGGTGGTCATAGGGGCGGAGGACTCATCAGGAATGAACTGCCACCGACCTTTAGGTAATTGGGGACAGCTCCTCCTCATGTGCCCCGTTTGGTGGCACTGGAAGCACCTGGGTGGGGGCCTATCCTTCCTGTGACCCAGATCCCTTGGTTTTTCGTGTGGGGTCTGGGACATAAGAACTTTGGCCTTGTCTTGTTTTCTTCTATCCATTTCCCTCTCTATTGCCGCAAGAGTGGAAAGGATAGCAGGGATAGACATCTCATTATATTCGGGTCGGGCCAGAACCAGCCTTTCCCGAATTTTAATATTGATGCCTTCCAAAAATTTGGCCCGCAACAGAATGTGCGTCGCGGTCACCTTTACCCCTTCAGTTGGAGCATCAGGTCCAACTTCCAGATCTGCATCCAGTGCCGTTTGCTTGAGACGGCGCCAGAAGCAGGCGCTTTCCTCATTAGGACCCTGGGTGAGCTTCATCATGTCCGTAGTAGAGGTAGCACCATACATTTCTGGAAGCTTTGCTGTGTACAGAACTCTTTGCCCCCTGAAGTCATCTCCTCATGCGTGGTTATAGAGCACCCTGCAATCACTGTACTGGCCACTTCCATGCCCACCTTTGCCCGTAGGATCTGTGCACAATCTGACCCGCTCATACCATAGCTGAACTGGTTTTGTCCAAACATTCGAGCAAATCCTCTCGGATTGACTCGATAGTCCGGGAGCTCAGCCAGAATAGTGCGGATCTCTGCCGGGGTGAAAGGGACATGCCAAACTACCCGTTCCCCTAAAGTCCGTTCCCCCCGTGCATTGGGAGGACCTTCAAATTGCTGCACCCTGACTGGATAGGCCTCGGTCCGGGAAGAGTGCAAGGGCTGACCCAGCTTCATCGGTGGGCTTAGATTAACCACCTCGCTTACTGCACCTTCAGGTTTGAGGTCCCTCAGATCAGGGTATAGCTGGGGGGCAGGGGTCTGATCAGTGGTTCGTAGCGCTTTGATGCAATCCGCCCTGTTTTTTAACCGGGTGTCTACTCCCCTTGATTCACAGATAGTCTGCAAATCGGTTGTTGAGAAGGCTTCATAGTTGGAAACAGAAGGAGCTGGGGTGAAGCAGGAAGAAAGGAGAGGTAGAGGTAGAGGCTGAGGCATAGAGACAGAAGACACAGAAGGTACATCAAGAGTGACGTCACTAACAGAAGAGACAGGTGCAGTTATACTTATCTCAGCCACTGTTGGTTGTTGGGGAACCCCAGCAGACCCTGATCCTGCCTGCCTTAGTAGAGTCAGCCCTGAAAGAGCTTCTTCCACCTCTGACACTGGATCCTCCTGTTTTATTCCCTCTGGAGGCCAGGTATACATCACCTGGTTCTTCCGGACAGACACCAGTTTATGTATGCCTTGCTTCCCTAATCGGATTGACCTGTGAAGCCATAGCTGTGCGATCTCTAGTTCTGACGCCTGCATCCGTGGTTCAAATTCAGAGATGAATTTTTCCCACCTCCATGCGTCAAATGTACCTTCCCGGGGAATTTCCCATCTGGTACCCTACGACCATTTATTCCACCTTTTGAGGGGTTCTGTAGACTTCCCCCCCAAACTCACCTTCATCAGTTGTGCAGCTGTCCTTACCCTGAAGAGGGCTGGTTCCCCCTCTCTCTTCATGGACTGACTACTGCCCATCGTGACTAGTCACTGGTATATATCCCGCGTCCGGGTACCTGTTTACCCCCTGGAGCACTCGGTGGGATCCTACCGAGAGGCCTGATTCCACCACTTTCCCAGCACAGCGTAATTTATGTGATACTTATCGATCACCCGAAGCGCATCAAGTGGCGGTCAGACTGAGAGCACACCTCCCACTCCCACAGCGCAATTTGTGTGATCCTGACCACCCGAAGTGTTTGTGGTAACCAGGATTTCCCTGGACCGCCCACTCACACAGCGTAATTTATGTGGTTCTCATCACCCGCTGTGTTTGGCAGGCCACACCGCACAATGATGAAAGTGGCTTTTCTCTCCCTGCACACAGTAGCTAACACAAGTCAAAACAAAAAGAGGGGTTCTTGGATGTTACTTAGGGGTCACTGGTTGGGCAGAAACCTGCTAACTGACCTTTAGGAAATTTGTGTAAAGAAAAAAAACTTTCCTAATACACACAGAAAAACCCTTTTTCAACCTGAAAAACTGTTAAAAAGGACAAAGTGGATCCTTATGAAAAACACGGGACGTTTCACAGTAAAACAATTACACAGAGGTAAACCGAAAAACTGCGCCAAAAGTAACCTTGTTGCTGACGCAAAAATCACTCCTATCAGCACCGCTAAACGATCTGCGCTACACACGCAATCTTTACTGCAACCACCTAGAACCGTTTACACAAAAAGTCTGCTGGACGTGAAACACGCGACACAGCAGCTTAAAACAAACCCGCTTTACAATAAGGAACTACTTTTAACAGGAAAAACACAAGAAAAACATAATCACTATACAAGAAATCTATGTGCAAAAACCCAGACTACACCGCGCTCATTAAATGTGGAACACGTGAAGGGAAAACTCGCTTAATACACTTTAAATTGGCTGGCAATACGCAAATTTAAAGCTAAAAGCAAACAAATGAAACTGTAAAAAATTTGGATTAAAAACACAATATGGGTCAAATGCATATAGGAAACTTCATGCACATTGCATAGAGATTACTGCACATTTGGTAGCCAACAAAATGGCCACCAAACAAAAGGAGTCCATGTGGTTTAGTCAAGAAAATGACCCCCCACAGAGGAGCACATGGCAGATACTAGAATGACCCCCCACAGGGAAACACACTGCAGACTCTAGCCTCAAAATTGCCTCTTACATAAAACAGACTTTTAGACAGAACATACACTGGACAATTACACAACAATATGAAGCACACATACAACACAATTTGGGCACAATCACAGAACGGACATAAAACACCAACATATCACACTAACATGCACATGTAACAGAAAGGACCCCCTGCTGCATGCTTGCTGGGAGCAGTAGTACCACAAAACATTGTACAGATCACATACACACAGAGATCTTACAACAGTTAACAATTAACCTAAGCCTTTCAGCACTGTAATAATTACCTCACGTGGAGGGGGGTAAAGCAATCACCACAGTACCTACAGCCCACAAATACTTACCTAACACTATGCAACAACTTTTACCCACTAAAACATATACCCGTTTAATTTTTGGTTGGAAGATTTTTAAACTTGACCAAATCCAGCCAACCAAACCCACCCCCCCTGCTGCTCTCAGCAGAGACAAACCCTCGTCTTTTCACCCACAAATCAAGAGTTTAGGACAAAAAATGAGGTCCTTACCAAGCGGTATTTCTTGTTAGCTAACAGAGAGCGAAATCAGCCACACGAACACGCAAAAAGCGATCCTCTTAATGGCAGAGAGACCTGAAATGTGCCGGCATACTTTTTGCTAGTTCATGATGGCCATTCCCCCCTCGTTCTAGGTTAGCTACGCAAGAATACGCGTTAGTATCCACCAGGCTCGCCAAACTGTCTTGGAAATTCGCTTTAACGAATTTCTCCTTACCGTGAGTACTCGCAGTTGGATGCGCAGAAATCCCCCATAAAGCTGTGCGAATCTCGCTTACCACGACTGCAGCCAAACTACACGATTCCTGCCCATCCAAATACTTTGGTTCTGTTGAATTTGTGGGTGATTGGAGCTCCGTTACCCTAGAATGATCACACGACACTCTAAGGCTGGTTGCAATCCACATAAGGGCCGGCTTTAGGCTCAGCTCTCTGTTTTTATTAAAAATACACACATGCCCCCCACATGAATAAAGTCAATCCCTCCCACCGAACAATACAATGGGGATTGCCTATACAGAAGATGTACATTCCAATTGGAGCATAGCCTTTGCTATTATCTATCACTGGTCCTCCCCCATGAACCTTCTGAGGTCAGCAGACTTCCTCCCCTTCCCCCCTATGAGCCATCTGAGGTCATATTTCCTGTCCTACTAGCTTCTATTGGTATGTAAAATTCTCTGCACAAGCATCTCCTAAAAATATCAGTCTGTACCTGGATGGGCCCGATACGATCTTTATTAAAACACATCCATCCAAGATACAGTTTCAAGTTGGTAATGGGTTGTAAGATATGCATAAGCCTACACGTGGAGTTCACACCGCTTGCGCATTGCGTTATGAAGCCCACGTGGTACCATGCTGCTGATATGTGGATACAGGCCCACGGTCTACTGACAGCAGCATTCGCATGGAATGCCGTGGTGGTATACACGCCGGTCTATAAGCGCAGATCTGCCATCTCATCCATTACCAAGCTGAGTACTGTAATACATACATTGTACATGCGCATGGCCCAATTGCAGCCTTCAGAGCTTTAATTAAGCCACACGAGAGACATATGAATAACACGAATACATGACACATTTAAAGTTCGACCAACAATACAAAATTTCCATGACAGCAGTGGTGTACATACCTTGGGTTTGGTCACTCTCCCCATATTTGGCTTTCCATCTCTCACTTTCCCTTATTCTGGGTCCCATCTCAGATAGACTCTTGCTTTAGCTAGGGATCACAATGCAGAATTTGTGGCCTTGCCTCCTTTTACCATGGAATCAACCGACCACACCATGGAACTACTTCCTATGCTTACATACAACTCGGGATGTAACTTTAATGTCACCCCACTGATCCAATAATTAAACAGTTAAAGAAATTTTAAAGCAACCTTGTCCCCTGCACACATACATAAATGCAAATGCACCCATGAAGCACACGTGTGCCTGTTTCATTAAAGCCCAGGATGGGCCACTGATGTCACCCAGGGGTGAGGTTGGCATGTACATGTGCACAGACCTTTTTTCTAGAACTTTGCTGATGACTGGGAGAGAGAACACCGCTCATGTGCTGGATTTGAATGAGGAACACCACTCATTCCTGTGATACTGGGGGTGAGCAACCAATGGGTTGTGGCAATAAGGCAGGACAGAGAACGGGGGTTTTTAGCAAAAATTCTGGGGGCTCAAATGGCTTACCTATAGGGCGTGTACATTAAACAACATTATACCAGACTGCACAGGGAGGGGAATTTACTAATAATGGAGAAATCAGAATCTGGAGCAGCTATGCATGGGAACCAATCAGCCTCTATTTGTCATTTTCAAAGCTTATCTGAACAACCTGAAGACAGAGGATGATTGGTTGCCAACATTGTACCCAAACTAAAATTTTATCATTTTCTTCACACAACTAGAGCTTTCTTTTGGTGGTATTTAATCACCGCTGGGGTTTTTATTTTTTGCTAAATTAACAAAAAAAGACCAAAAATTAAAAAAAACAATACACGTTTTTCTTTGTTTCTGTTATAAAACTTTGCAAATAAATAATTGTTCTTCATAAATTTAGGCCGAGATGTATTCTGCTACATGTCTTTGGTGAAAATAACCCAAATTAGGATGTATTATTTAGTTTGTAGGAAAGTTATAGAGTTCACAATCTATGGTATAGATCTGAATATTGATCAATCCTGAAGTACTGACAGCCAATCTAATTTCTTGAGGTCCAAGAATGTCAGAATAGTACAGATATCCCCCAAATGTCAGGATGGTACAGATATCCACCCAAATGTCAGAACGGTACAGATATCCCCCCAAATGTCAGGACAGGACAGATATCTCCCCAAATGTCAGGACAGGACAGATATCCCCCAAATGTCAGGACAGGACAGATATCCCCCAAATGTCAGGACAGGACAGATATCCCCCAAATGTCAGGACAGGACAGATATCCCCCAAATGTCAGGACAGTAGAGATATCTCCCCAAATGTCAGGACGGTACAGATATCCCCCCAAATGTCAGGACGGTACAGATATCCCCCAAATGTCAGAACAGTACAGATATCCCCCAAATGTCAGGACAGTACAGATATCCCCCAAATGTCAGGACAGTACAGATATCCCCCAAATGACCCCTATTTGCAGAGTAGACAGTCCGACGTACTTCATAAGAGGCATGGCGAGTTTTTTGAAGTTGTATTTTTTGTCATAATTTTTTGGAAAATGGAAAAATTAAAAAAATTATATTCACTATTTTGTTTTTACATACTGTCACCAGTGCAGTACAGCGTCATCATATAACTGGCATGGCGGTGATCAGGGACACTGACTGGTGATAGTATGAAAAAAAAAATATATTTTTTTTATTATTTTTTATTAATTTTTTCTTTTTTTAAAGTTTTTTTTTTCATATTTCACTATGACCAAAGTAGTGCAATGTTACCATAGTAACATTGTACTTCTTTGGGGAAGTGATCAGTATTTTTTTTTTTACACACAATTTGCTTATAGCAAAGAATTACTTTGCTATAAGCAAGCATTTACCTGAATGACATCGATTCATTCAGGGCTTTTTTTGTGTGCTTAGCTGTGATTTGGCCACAGCTAATCACATGACATGTGTATGTGATTAGCTGTGACCATTCACAGCAAGACACTAGTATACAATGGATGGCATGAATGAAGCCATCCATTGTATACAACTGTCATGTGACCTGCTGTGATTGGTCACAGCAGGTCACATGTTACTGGCAACGGGGGACGATACTCAGATCTGTCATCAGCTCCTAGACATAGAGGCCTTGTAGAAAGCACCCCTCTACCTGATCACATCTGATTGCATACTGAGTTTATCATTTTATTGCTAATAAACTCTTTTATTGCACCAGATCCATTAACTTCATCTCTTTTGCTTTTGTTTTATGGCCTGCATGCATTCCTTGTGCCGTATATTAGACAGCTGCAGGACCATATAGTGCAATTAAGGGGAATATATGGACATTGCATTGGGCCGGTAGATGCATGGATTGGAAAAGTTGTATGTTCTATGTAACCAAGTTAAATATAGTATATATCAGCGTAGTCCTATTGTTTTACAGCAGCCCTAGAGTGAGTAGCTGTTGTAGGGGAATTAAGGGCTGGATGTGAGGCTGGAGAAGGTATGTACTTCGTTTTATTAGAAAACAAAAAAATAAAGATGAGATCTTGTGTGCCATTTATATATTATATTTCTCATATTTTCGTTGTATAATAACATCCCGTTGAAATCTTTCCAAATATCTTATCCAGATCAGTTATCGAGTCGTTGACACTCCCCGTATTAATGGAAAAATGTACCCAACTTTCTTCCGTATGACACCAGACGACCGGGCCCGGTATACAGCTCTTTTTAAATTGTTGCAGCATTTTGGGTGGAATTGGGTTGGAATATTAACAGCATGGGATGGCAGTGGTGATGAAGAATCCCAAGAACTGAGTAAGATGATGAGCCAACATGGGATCTGCACAGATTATATCATTCAAATCACTGAAGGTATTGAAAGTGATATTCGGAAAATAAAGATCATTAGTGAATCAACAGCTAAAGTTGTCATAGTGTGTGGACCTTGCACAAACCTCTTTTATCATCTTACTTTCCATATACCCTCTGTTATAGGAAATATCACCTTTATTTTTCCACCATCATGGAGTAAAATAAGTAATCTGTATGACGGCAACCGAACACCAATCAACTGCAGCTTCATATTTTTATGGCCACCAATACTGGACCTAAACTATGATAATTATAGTCACGGCAACGTCTCTAGCTGTCTATATGACCCAATACTGGAAGATATGTGGATTTTATGGTATCGCTGCCTTTCCCCTAACCAATACAAAAATGACATTTTAAAACACACCTATAGGTTTTCTTTAAAATATTGTCCAGATTTAACAGATTGGTCAGAACTTTTTGCCGGTTATACACCTATACCTTCCTATGCCTACAGGGCTGTACATGTTCTGGCCAGAGCTCTACATGAAATGTACATGAAGATAAACAAATCTGAACCAAATAGATTCCAGCACATAGTAAGTTGGGTAATAAAGGTTTATATTACTATAATCCTATTGTATATGATATAAGATCCCTCTTTTGGTCTGGATGATTAGGAAAACTGAAATCACCAATTTTTGTATTGTATTGATTTGTTTTTTTTTTTTTGCTAATTGCTTTGTGTACACCATAGTAAGAGACACATTCTAATAGTCCAAATTTAAATTGTTTGAATGTAGATGGGGTTCCCTAGCAGTCCTGCAGAGTTCATGCCTGACAGCAGCTTTCCACGTCACTGGCCGAAAAGGTAGTCCTCCAGGAGATGTCAGTAGCAGGGGCGGACTGACCATTTGGCCCGGGGTCAGTAGGGGGCCCCATGAGATGCCCCTGGTACCTTTTTCATAGGCTTTTTTGAGTTTGGGCAAGGACACAGGGGGCCCCATGAGTTGTCAGTCCGCCCCTGGTCAGTAGTCAGCTATTCCTCCCTTTATCTCCACTCTCTCACTCTACGGCCCAGTCTTGTCCTCTGGCGTTCTGCACAAGCTTCTCCTCACACCTGCCTTCCAACTCTCCCAGCTCACTTCCTGTCATATATATATATATATATATATATATATATATATATATATATATATGCATGCCTCTGCCCACACGCCAGCTCCTCTGGGAAATGTAGTCTATTAATATGCTGTCTCCCAGCAAAATCCTACGGTTCAGCCTAAAAAATTCATAAAGCTTTTCACCAGAGCGCGTGCCACTGAGTTGCAGGACATTGCCACCTTGCGTCTCTTTTAACATCCTCTGAAGAACGGCAGGGTGTTACATATTTATTTATTTCTCGGAGATCTCACCTGGACCCACTCACCCAGGCCCAACGGTCGTAAAGGTGGTGGGGTTGGTCTGCTTCTGTCACTGCAGAGCACCTTCCGAGTCCTCCCAACCCCCCCTCCCTATCCTTCTCCTCCTTCGAGGCCCACTGCGTCCGACTATTCTCCCCAACCCCCCTGAAGATTGCTGTGATATACCGGCCTCCTGGATCCATACCCCGCTTCCTGGATGACTTCTCCTCCTGGCTACCCTTCTTCCTCTCCTCTGAGCTACCCACCATCATCCTTGGGGATTTCAACATCCCTGTCAACCTCGACAACCCGGACACATCCCATCTCCTCCACTTAACATCCTCCTTTACATTTGCACAGTGCATACAATCCACCACCCACTCCGACGGCAATATCCTTGATCTCGTCTTCTCCAACCGCTGCGCTCCCCACAACCTCACTAACACCCCTCTCTAACACCCCTCTCTAACACTCTCTCTGACCACAACCTGATTACCTTCTCTATCTCCTCGTCCTCCAACACCTACCCCTCCAAATGTCACACTTCTACCAGCCGTAACCTCCGCAAACTTAACCCTGCCCCCTCCACTCTGCAGCTGATCAACTCCATGACAGCATCCTCCCCCTGTCCTGCCCCGACTTGGCTATGACCGCCTACAACAATGCGCTCTCAACAGCCCTTGACTCACTAGCGCCTTTAACCACACGCAACATCAGACCCCGACTGCTCCAGCCCTGGCAGACTGATCACACCAAAACCCTCAAACGACACAGTCGTGCCCTGGAGCGACTATGGCGCAAAACCAAATCCCAACAAGCCTTCACCCGCTACAAATCTGCCTTTCACTCCTACAGCTCCTCCCTCCATGCAGCCAAACAAGCCTACTTCCTGACCCTCATCAAGGCCCTCTCCTCCAATCCTCGCCGACTCTTCTCTGCCTTCAACTCTCTACTCTCTCCACCCCCACCTCCACCCAGCACCTCACTCACTGCCCTTGAGATTGCCAATCACTTCAAAAACAAGATTGACACAATTCGCAAGGACATTGACGCAACTCACACGTCCTCTCAACCCGTCCCCTCTCACACAGCTACCCCCTCATCCCCCCTCCCCCTCGACATAACCCGCAGGGACTTCATCGCTGCTCATACTCTCTCCAACCCCCTTCACCCTCACTCAGCTACCCCCTCATCACCCCTCTCCCACGGCCCCACCACTGCTCTGACCTCCTCTTCCACCCCACCCTACATTCCTCATATTGAAGCCCCCCCAACACTCCGCACCTTTGACCTTACTACCATCGAGGAAGTCTCCAAGATCCTCTCTGATGCCCGCCTCACCACCTGCCCCCTCGACCCTATCCCCTCACAACTCCTACGACCTCCCTCCCCCTCCATCCTACGTTCCCTCACCCACATCTTCAATCTCTCCCTCTCCTCCGGCACTTTCCCCTCCCCTCTTAAACATGCACACATCACCCCCATACTTAAAAAGCCCTCCCTGGACCCCAATGACCCGAACAACCTCAGACCCATTTCCCTGCTCCCATTTACATCTAAACTCCCCGCCTATGCTCTCACCTCAACGACAACAACCTCCTCGATCCCCTACAGTCCGGCTTCCGTCCCCTACACTCCACCGAAACTGCCTTACTCAAACTCTCCAACGACCTGCTAACTGCCAAAGCTAATGGCCACTATTCAGTGCTCCTACTCCTTGACCTCTCTGCGGCCTTCGACACAGTCGACCACCCCCTCCTCCTCAAAAAACTACACTCCCTCGGCCTCAGAGATTCTGCTCTCTCCTGGCTCTCATCCTACCTGTCACAACGCTCCTTCAGCATTACCTATAATACTACCACTTCCCCCTCACTCCCCCTCTCTGTTGGGGTCCCTCAAGGCTCTGTCCTCGGGCCCCTTCTCTTCTCCATCTATACCTCCTCCCTTGGCCAACTCATACACTCTCACGGCTTCAACTACCACCTCTATGCCGATGACACACAAATCTATCTCTCAACCCCCCACCTCACCCCCTCGGTCTCAGCCCGAATCACACACCTACTGAGCGACATATCAGACTGGATGTCGCTCCACTTCCTTAAATTGAACCTCTCCAAAACCGAGTTTCTTGTCTTCCCCCCAGCCCGGACCCCACCCCCCATTGACTTCTCCGTCACATCCAACAACGCTACCATCAATCCCGCCCCGCAGGCCAGAGTACTTGGTGTCATTCTGGACTCCATCCTATCCTTCCAGCCCCAAGTCCAATCTTTAACAAACTTGTGCAGACTCCACCTCCGCAACATCGCCAAAATCCACACGTTCCTAACCCCAGAAACCACTAAACAGCTCATCCACTCCCTCATCATATCACGACTCAACTACTGCAACTCCCTCCTCACTGGCCTGCCTCGCCGCTGGCTATCCCCGCTTCAGTCCATCCTGAATACGGCTGCCAGACTCATTCACCTTTCCAACTGCTCTGTCTCCGCCACCCCCCTCTGCCAATCCCTCCACTGGCCTCCACTCAGTGTCCTCCACCCCCCTCTGCCAATCCCTCCACTGACTTCCGATTGCGCAACGGATCAAATTCAAAATCCTAACACTGACGTACAAAGCTGTCCACCATACTGCCCCGAACTACATCACTGACCTAATATCCAAGTACCGCCCAGCACGCACACTCCACTCCTCACAAGGCCTCCTCTCTAGTTCCCTGGTCTCCTCCTCCCATGCCCACCTCCAGGACTTCTCCAGGGTGTCACCCATCCTCTGGAACTCCGTGCCCCAACCCATCAGATTATCACCTACTCTCCTCTCCTTTAGGCGCATTCTGAAAACCCATCTCTTCAGGGAAGCCTACCCCACCCCCTTGCTACTGTACAGCGCTGAGCATACCCATTGGTGCTATATAAATACTGTATAATAATAATATTTATTTATTTCAGGTACTTATATACCGCCATCTATTAACGCAGCACTTTACATATATATTGTACATTCACATCAGTCCCTAACCCTCAAGGGGCGTACAATCTAAGGTCCCTAACTCACATTCATACATACACATATTATGGCCAATTTAGACAGGATCCAATTAACCTACCAGCATGTCTTTGGAGTGTGGGAGGAAACTGGAGTACCTGGAGGAAATCCACGCAGGCACAGGGAGAACATGCAAACTCCAGGCAGGTGGTGCCGTGGCTGGGATTCAAACCAATGACCCCTAGTACTGCCAGGCGGAAGTGCTAAACATTTAGCCACTGTGCTGCCCTATATACATATTTGCACTGATTATTGTATTACTGCCACTGGAGATGTCAGTGAGTCTGTTACCCAGAGTCAGTTAGTGTCAGATTGCCTGCCACCCTATCACAGCCCCATTATAAGTCGCTGATCACCACCATTAAATAAATACATATGCCTGTATTTATATATCATAGGTTTTAGATGCTTTAACTTTCGCACAAACCTTTTAACCATTAGCCGCCCGGCCAATAGCCGTTTGGCGGCTTGAAAAGCGCTGCAGCTTTCCGGGTCCACGCCATTTGGCGTGCTCCCGCACATGCGCCGTTTGCGCTATTGCAGAGCGGCGCAGCAGCGGGATCTGTCACCGCCCGTGCACCTCGGACACGGCCGATGACAGATCCGAGTACCGGCTCCCGTTGCCGGTACCATGTGACCTGCCGCGACCAATCACAGCAGGTCACATGACAGTTGTATACAATGGATGGCTTCATTCATGATGCCATCCATTGTATACTAGTGCCTAGCTGTGAATGGTCACAGCTAATCACATGCACATGTCATGTGATTAGCTGTGACCAAATCACAGCTAAGCACAAAAAAAAAAAAAAAAAAAAAAAAGCTGAATGAATCGATTTCATTCAGCTAAATGCTTGCTTATAGCAAAGTAATTCTTTGCTATAAGCAAATTGTGTAAAAAAAAAAAAAAAAAAAAATACTGATCACTTCCCCAAAGTAGTACAATGTTACTATGGTAACATTGTACTATTTTGGTCATAGTAAAATATGAAAAAAAATCTTAAAAAAAATAAAAAAAAATGTAATAAAAAATTAAATATAATAAAAAAATAAAAAAAAATTAAAAAAAAATATAATTTTTTTTTTTTTCATACTGTCACCAGTCAGTGTCCCTGTTCACCGCCATGCCAGTTATATGATGACGCTGTACTGCACTGGTGACAGTATGTAAAAAAAAAAATAGTGAAAATAATATTTTTCATTTTTTCATTTTCGGAAAAATTATGACAAAAAAATACAACTTCAAAAAACTCGCCATGCCTCTTATGAAGTACGTCCGACTGTCTACTCAGCAAAAAGGGGTCATTTGGGGATATCTGTACTATTCTGACATTCTTGGACCTCAAGAAATTAGATTGGCTGTCAGTACTTCAGGATTGATCAATATTCAGATCTATACCATAGTTTGTGAACTCTATAACTTTCCTACAAACTAAATAATACATCCTAATTTGGGTTATTTTCACCAAAGACATGTAGCAGAATACATCTCGGCCTAAATTTATGAAGAACAATTATTTATTTGTAAACTTTTATAACAGAAACAAAGAAAAATGTGTTTTTTTTTCAAAATTTTTGGTCTTTTTTTGTTAATTTAGCAAAAAATAAAAACCCCAGCGGTGATTAAATACCACCAAAAGAAAGCTCTAGTTGTGTGAAGAAAATGATAAAATTTTAGTTTGGGTACAATGTTGTATGACTGCGCAATTGTCATTCAAAGTGTGAGAGCGCTGAAACCTGAAAAATGGCCTGGGCAGGAAGGTGTAAAATTGCACGGTATTGAAACGGTTAATATACACTTACCAGGATTTTTTTTTCTATCAAAGACATGTAGCAGAATACACTTTGGTCTAAATTTATGAAGAAATTCGATTTTTTAAATATTTTTTTTATGTATTCTGTTTTATAACAGTAGAAAAATATTGTCTTTTTTCAAAAGCTTTAGGCTTTTATCATTTACATAATAAAAATAATAAAAGACCCATTGTTGATAAATACCACCGAAAGCTCCATTTGTGTGAAAAAAATTATATAATTTACATTTATTTACAATGTTGCATGACCGCACAATTGCCAGTGCTGAATAGCAACAAATGATCTGGCCATGAGGGTGAAACCTTCCGGAGTGAAAGTGTCACAAGTTAGCCTGCAGTTTCTTGCTGTGTATTCTTTGCTGCAGTGCTTTTCCTGCCCTGATCCCTTTCACATGTGTGGTTTGGCTGTGCTCACCTATGGGCATCGCCTGCTGTTTTCTGGATTTTATTTCCTTCCCTTCCATCATTTCCTGGCCCGCCCCCTTGTTTGGTTGCCTATATAAGACATGCTCAGCTCAGGCCACTTTGCCTGAGCAACTTCACAGTTCTCTGGGCACCTGGTCATTGTTGTGCATCTTGTGCCTGACTACCTGTGTACTGACCCGGCTTTGTTCACCATCTGTGCTTGTTTGCTACCCATCCTGACCTCGGCTTGTCTCCTGGATTTCCTTTTATCTCCTGCTGGTTGTAGTCTGCACAGGCAAGTGGTCTCCGCATCCTCAGCTGGACATACCTGGGGGGCCATGACCTGGTTCCAGCTTGCTGCAAGTCCATCCCCACCATCAGGGGCTCTGGTAAAGAAGCAGGCTGCTGCTTAGATTCCATGCCCTGGGGAACCCTGAGTTGGCAATCTACAAGAGCGCACTACCACAAACTCTGGACATCAAGTGCTTAAAGGATAAGTTGACCTTTAGTAACATTATATTCTGCATCCGCATTCAGGGAGTAACATGTTACCAAAACACTTGCCAGCACCCTGATCTGACCCCTATTGTGACACCCACACAGCTGCATCATTCATTTACATTTTAGTTAGTCCTGTGAATTAATGAACTACAACTACCATCTTCCATTGTGGCAGATGGCTCGTAGATCTCAATGAACTGCAAGGGCGCTGGTGAGCACTCTCGTAGTTCATTGATCTTCCTGGACTTCAGTAACTGCCTGCCTATGGGAGTTATGGACAGAGAGCTATAATGACAGTCTGCAGAAGTTTGACATTGCATCCGAAATCTACTGATCATGGGTACAATGCGTTACAGGCTCCTAAGAAAAAAAAAAAAAGTAATCAACTTTACCTTTAAATATTTTGTGCATCTAGATTATGTGCCCCTGTCTCTAGGACAAAGCCCGTAAGAGTGAAACATGTCAGAGAAGGGAGGTCCTCAGGTGTGAACAAGAGGGTGTCTTTGGTTGTCTCAAAGTTTTAGTGAGAAAGTGATGCCACCATTGTTCAGCCCTATGTGTTCTTTGAGCCGGTACAATCTGGTATTTGGGAATACAGGTGCTATAGATACATAAATGCAGAAATGTGTGACACCATGATACCTCTGCTCATCACCCCGCGCTCTACAGTGAAAACATAGCTTTGTTTGTCCACAAAATGGTGTCCATGGACATGCCCTCTCCATCACAGTATTCCTACTGGGCTTCTCCAGTGAGATCCCACCTCCAGTATACAGTACATGCAGACGGTCATTAATTAATACGACAGTTCAACAGCCATTCTTAAAGTCACCAATGACCTGCTAACCGCCAAAGCCAATGGCCACTATTCTATCCTCCTGCTCCTCGACCTCTCTCCGCGGACTTCGACACTGTTGACCACCCTCTCCTCCTTGCCAAACTGCGCTCCCTTGGCATCAAGGACGCTGCTCTCTCCTGGTTCTCCTCCTACCTTTCCCAACGCGTCACTTACAACACTGCCACCTCCCCCTCCCTCCCCCTCTCTGTCGGGGTCCCCCAAGGCTCTGTCCTCGGGCCCCTCCTCTTCTCCATCTACACCTCCTCCCTTGGCAAACTTATTCACTCTCACAGCTTCAATTACCACCTCTATGCCGACAACTCCCAAATTTACCTCCCCACCCCCCACCTCACCCCCTCAATCTCTGCCTGCTTCGCCCACTTCCTAAACGACATATCAGACTGGATGTCGCTCCATTTACTCAAACTTAACCTATCCAAAACCGAGCTCCTGGTCTTCCCCCCACCATGCACCCCCCCATCCTCTCCATCACTACTAACAACGCCACCATCTCTCCCACCCCACACCCTGGACTCCCACCTTTCCTTCCTACCCCACATCCAACTGCTATCTAGATCTTGCAGGCTTCACCTCTCCAAGATACGTACATTCCTCACCCCAGACACCACCAAACAACTCGTACACTCCCTCATCATCTCACACCTGGACTATTGTAATTCCCTTCTCACCGGCCTACCCAAACGAACACTATCCCCACTCCAGTCGATCCTAAACTCAGCGGCTAGACTCATCCACCTCACCAAGCGCTCCACATCTGCCTCCCCCACTGGCACTCCCTTCATTGGCTCCCGATTGACCAACACATCAAATTCAAGCTGCTAACTCTGACCTACAAAGCCATTCACAACGCCGTCCCAAACTACATAACTGACCTGATACCCAAATACTACCCTACCCGTGCCCTCCACTCCTCACAGGACCTCCTACTCTCTAGCTCCCTGGTCTCCTCCTCCCACACCCGATTGCAGGACTTCTCCAGGACTTCCCCGTCCTCTGGAACTCCCTACCCCAATCCATCAGACTGTCGCCTACCCTCTTCACCTTCAGGCGCACCCTGAAAACCCTCCTCTTCAGGGAAGCCTACCTCAACCTCACCTAACACCCGACCTCACCTAACAACTAACCTCCTCCACTCCTCCCGCCACTCCATCCCCCACAGCCATTTCCTCCTGTACCACCTTCCCCTCCCTCCTAGATTGTAAGCTCGAAAAAGCAGGGCCCTCGAACCCTCGTGTATTGTATTGTTACTGTCTTGTATCATGTTCTGTCCCTCTTGCTACTGTACAGTGCTGAGCATACCCATTGGTGCTATATAAATACTGTATAATAATAATTACTGCACCTCCAGGTTACTAATTAAGGGTGTGACGTGCTGCAGAGTTCACTGAGGATCACCCATTCAATGTGAAGTTATGCACACTGCAACTGGCACTATAGCAAATGCAATATTGTTGTAGTCAAAGGTACACAAATATTATATTTCAATATTTTTACTGAAATTTTTGAGAACATAACATAGAATATTCGGTTCATTGCCAAGCATGGTAATACATCATGGTATGAAATATTTACCCCACCAATCGGTTGGGGTTGATAAAGGTTTATAAAATATCAATATTAGAGGTATTCTTGATTTCGTGTTGAACCTTGGCAAAGCATATGGAGTGTTGAGGGGGTATTAAACAGGGAAGGAGGGTAGGAAGAGGAGGGGGCACACAAATATTAGAATCACATGTTCTCACATTATTAGCAGGCATTGACATTTAATTAGCAGGTGGTCCCTGTTAATTAGCTCCCTTTGTCGCCAGTGGTGTCAATATTAATTCTATTGCATGTTTTTTTAATGTGTTTTTCCATGTTCAAAAAATAACTTACAATACATTAAAATAGACAGAGAAATATTTAGAAAACAAACAAATGAAAGACGTCAATTACAGTCATGGCCAAAAATATTGGCATCTCTGCATTTCTGTCGGGTAGCGCACCAATTTGCCTATAAAATTGCTGCAATGACAAATGTTTTGGCATTCTCATATTTATTTATTTTTTTTGTATTGGTATGACACAAAAAAAGTGGAGAAACAAAAAGCAGAATCTGACACATTTCACACAAAACCCCAAAAATGGACTGGACAAAATTATTGGCATCTTCTCAAAATTATAAGCCATAAATTGCATTCCAAGTCTGTGACACTCCTGTATTTTGTAATTAAATTCACCTGTATCAATGACCAGGTGCTGACAATATAGAAATCAGACTGGCAACCAGTGAGAATGGTGGCAAATGGCCTCCACCTTTCTGTTGGGTGTCTCTGTGTGCCACATGGAGCATGGAGAAGAGAAAGAGCAGCAAAGAATTGTCTGAGGATTCGAGAACAAATATTGTTGAAAAGCATAGACAATTTCCAGGCTACTAGTCCATCTGCAGCGATCCTAATGGTCCTGTGTCCACTGTGCACAACATTGTCATAAAGGTTTACAGCCCAAGGCACTGTAGCTAATCTCCCTGGAAATGGACGAGAGAGAAAAACTGATCAAGTATTGCAACAAAGGATTGTTGGAATGGTGGATAAAGAACCTCCATCAACTTCCAGGCAAATTCATGCTGACCTTCAGGCACCGGGTACAACTGTGTCAGCTCACAGTATACATCGCCATCTGAATGAAAAGGGACACTATGGTAGGAGACCCCGGAGGACCCCACTGCTGACACAGAAACATAAAAAAATCCAGATTGGAGTTTGCCAAAACTTACCCAAGCAAGCCAAAATGCTTTGGAAGAATGTGCTGTGGACAGACAAAATAAAATGACAGCTTTTTGGTAAAGTCCATCATTCTGCTGATTTCAGAAAAAGCAATGAGGCCTTTAAAGAAAAGGATCCAGTCCCTACAGACCCACATGGGGGGGGGGGGGTCACTGATGTTTTGATTTATGAGATGGCTCAAATGGCAATGAAGAGGGAGGTCTTGACTATGTATGGGTGACTTCAACATACCTGACATTAACTGGAATTCTCAGTCTGCTATTACAGGCAAGTGCAGGGATTTAATAGGAGCACTGAATGGTCTTTCTCTAAAACAGTTAGTAAAAAGTCCAACGTGAGGTGATCCTATTCTAGACCCGGTACTGTCCAATGGGGATCAACTGTCTAATGGTGAAGTGGGAGAAAATTGGGGTTCTAGTGATCAAAATCTTTGGTTTGATAAAATATGAACTGAAAAATCATCTACAAAAGTTTTCGATTTCAAAAAGACAAATCTTGTTGAAATGGATGAATTTCTAAAAAAAAATAAATTAAAAGGTTGGAGTAAAACAGGAGTAAGTAATCAGTGGGCACTTTTAAATTCTACCATCCTGGAGGCAACTAGATTATATATCAGGCAAGTTTGTAAGAATAAACAGAAGAAAAAAAAAACAATATGGTTCACTAAAAGATAAGTAGGGACTTCCGGTTCCGGCGCCGGATGCTGTGACTAACGGGACCCGCGGCTCCCGGGAACCCGCCCGTATAACATCTGCCATCTGCCTCGGGGACCCCCGCATCTTGGCTTTGGGGTGCCTCCTCACATCCCGCGGCGGCCCCAGCATGGAGCGGTACCTTCTCCCGATGCAGTCCGGCCACGAGTCGGCTGCTGGGGCGGAGGGGTGCGGCTCTCCCCCTCCTGCAGCCAAGATGGCCGCCGAAGCTGCCTGTCACAGCATGGACACAGGCACAGAGGGAGATCACAACGTGGGAGCAGGTATGTCTGCACCTCTCCCCACCATCCTCACTGCCTCTCCACTCACATCAGGCACTGATAGCTCTTCTGAGCAATATATAAAAATAGCCCAGGCAGTTTCTTCAATTTTGCTCCCAAATATCACACAGGCTGTGGATAAGGCTGTAAGCCAGGGCATTGAACAGCTGCGAATAGATTTGGGCGAACATTCTAAACGGTTAACTGTGGCTGAGCAGCGCTTATCTGACTTAGAAGATGAAGTCCATTCCATACAAGCAGTTACGTCACAATCCAATCGTATACAGCAAAATATATTGGATAAAATCGACGATCTGGAAAATCGTTCACGTAGAAATAACTTACGCATCGTGGGTCTCCCAGAATCTTTTAATACAGGTTCTCTTCCCGATCTCTGCTCAGCACGAATCCCTGCAGCTTTGGGTCTATCCTCCTCCTGTCAGGTGGAGAGAGCTCATCGCCTGGGGCCCCCATCTAACGAACGCCGGGTACCACGTTCGGTGATTGTCCGCTATCTCAACTATGCTGATCGCATGGCGATCCTCACCTCTTTTCGTAATTCCCATTCTCTACAAATTGAGGGTCACAAATTATTAATATTTGCGGACTATTCACAGGAAGTATCACGTAAACGGAAAGCGTTTCAGCAAGTCTGCGCCACTCTTCACCAGAAAGGAATAAAATTCACATTAGCGTATCCGGCTACGTTACGTTTCAATGCACCATCCGGGGAATCCAAATCTTTCGTCCACCCTGAAGAAGCCCACCAATACCTCCAAGATCATCTAAATGACGGGGATCCGTCGACCCGTATTGCGGGCAGGAATTCTGGCCCTAGAGATCAACGTAGTCCTCGCAAAGACCCACCTAAGCGTCAACGCACAAACCCAGCGTCTTCCAAATCTCGCCCGCCTTGAAGGTATAAGAGGCCATTGGTCTCTACATATTAGCTTTAAGCTTCTCTCCTGGCCCGATTGGTACGGATGTGACTGTTTTTCATTTTTTGCTTGGTTTCTATTGCTTTCTATTGCAATGCACATACTTTCCAAAGTCTGAGTTTTATTGGTTGTTCAACTTGTAATGTTATATATATATATATTATCTGATGGTGCGGCGTTCTCTCACGCTCACCTGCTTCAACATTATTGTGTAAATCATATATCTGCTTGAATTTATACTTTCCTACTCCTGCATGTGCCTGGTTCCCTATTTCAGCGGTGCTGGGGGGGGGGAGATGCTGGAGCCGTTGATGGGAATAAATTTGAGGGAGGCCCTCTCCCATCCCAACAATTATACACTGGCCCCTGGGGCAGGCTCTTCTCCCATATACTCCCGGTCACGCTGGTATTGGTGGAAACAGCATGCGGAATGACGTGAAGTCCTGTATACTGTATTGGTATATTGTATGTTTTGACTTTTTGTTGGGCTCTATTAGGGCCCTTGATCTTGTTCTCGCCTTTCTCTCTCGCTTTTCTTTTCTTCTCCAACTTTATTTCTTGGGAGAACTCCTCCGTCCTCTGAGACCGGTTTCTAATCACCCCCAATTGTCTAGCGAAGCAGTGTTCATTATGCGTACATTTCTAATGGGTAAAATGATTCTCCTTCTATCATATCAAGCACATCAGTTAAGATGACACGTATTTTCTCTTGGAATGTCAAGGGTCTTAGGTCCCCTCACAAACGCATGGCGGTTCTCCGACATCTACGGCGCTTGCGTGCGGATATAGCTTTGCTCCAAGAAACTCACCTTACCCAATCTGACTTTATCCGCATGCGTAAACTATGGGTGGGTCATGTGTTCGGCTCCTCCTCCCTAAATAATAAAGCAGGGGTACTTATTCTTATTCACAAACGGCTTAATCCGGAATTAGTCGCTATGGATGCTGATACTGAAGGCCGTTTCATAGCAGCTCATATCAAACTCGGATCCCAAGAATTGGTTCTTACTAGTTTTTACGCACCCAATTCCCCGACGAGGCAGGTTTTCCAGGCCCTCTCTTCACGGCTGGCGGCATATGTTCACAAGCCGCTCGTCGTGGGAGGGGACTTTAATTCTGTTATGCAAGAGCAGGAGGATAAATCGCAGAATGTAGACCGTGGCCCTCGCTCCCCTCAGTTTCCCCGTCTCACACCTACTTTGCTATGTAGCTTCGCTGAAGCAATGCAATTTACCGATATATGGCGCTTAACCCATCCGGACGGCAAAGATTACACTTTCTATTCCCCTGTTCATCATTCTTTATCTAGAATAGATTATACCTTTTGTAATTCCGTTCTACTGCAACATGTTGTATCATCTACCATACATGACATAGCCATATCAGATCACTCTCCAATCTCTATTACTATAAACTTTCTAGACCCTACGCCACATCCTAGGATATGGCGTTTCCCCTCGTTTCTGGCGAATAATCAGGAGCTCTCCAAACTATTACAGGACACCTGGGCAGACTTTCAAATTACGAATGCTGTCCATGTCTCTAATCCAAATTTGTTTTGGGATGCAGGGAAGGCTGTGTTACGCGGCAAAATCATCGCTTTTACGTCCGCTTATAAAAAAAGAATTTCACGTAATTTCACTGAAGCTAGTAACCTTCTTAGACTGACTCAAAGAAAAATGGCGGACTCTAATACGCAGGACAACAGAAAAGCTTGGGCGGACGCTAAAACCCAATTTGATACCTGGGCGGCTGCTCAGGAAGCATTACATCACTCACACCTTGACTTACAATATCACAGGTTTGGTAATAAACCAGGCAAACTGCTGGCGCGCATGTGTAGGAAGCCTTTCACCCCTACGCAATTCACCTCTCTTAAAGACTCCCAGGGGGCACTTAAACAATCTCAGGAAGAGATTATATCTATTTTGGAAAACTTTTATGCAGACTTGTACGGGCCGGATCCTATTGACCAGGCACGAGCACAGTCCTTTCTGGAAAGTGTAAATTTGCCCCAAATAGATCCAATAGCACTGCAATCTCTAAATGCCCCTATTTCTCAGGCGGATATTTGTCTAGCTATTAGATCTCTAGCTAATGGTAAAGCTCCAGGTCCAGATGGGTACACCTCTGAATTTTTTAAACTAATGGACAAAACTCTGTCTCCTACTCTCCAGCTAGTTTATCAGTCCATCCAGGAGAGCGGGGTATATCTCCCATCGGCTTCGCAAGCCCACATTAAACTAATAGCAAAAAAAGGTAAAGACCCTTCTGATCCTGGATCGTATCGTCCCATTTCCCTCCTTAACCTAGATGCAAAGATCCTTTCTAAGATCATAGCTAACCGTTTGGCCATTATTTTACCCTCTATCATTCACCCTTCTCAAGCAGGTTTTATAAAGGGTCGATGGGCCACGTCTAATATCCGCAAAGTGCTTACAGTTCTGCATCAGGCTAAAAATAACCCCCTTCAGGATTTAGCGATTATTTCTCTCGATGCTGAAAAAGCCTTTGATAACGTTAGTTTTCAATGGCTTCAACTAGTACTCTCTAAATTCGGCTTTTCCGGTTCGTTTATACAGTTAATTCAGGCTATGTATTCTGCCCCAACGGCTCAGATAGTAGCCGCGGGAAAAATATCTAACTCTTTTCTACTACATAAAGGAACAAGGCAAGGCTGTCCACTATCTCCCTTGCTTTTCAATTTAGCATTGGAACCCTTAGCCCGCTTCCTGCTTTTTCAGTCACAACTTCATGGCGTTCAAGTTGCTCAACAAGACCTTCGCCTAGCTTTATTTGCGGACGACATAATAATATTCACATCCAACCCGTCACTAGATCTGCCATATATTCAGAAAGTTTTTGCAGACTTTCGGTGTTGCTCGGGTCTTCGTATTAATTTTGCAAAAAGTGAGGTCCTTCCCCTATACCACGCCCGACTTCCAGATTGGGCCTGCGACTCCCTCTTTAAAATCAATACACGTTACATTACCTATCTGGGTATCAAAATTGGGAAATTGGCTTCGTCCCTTTATTCTCTTAACTTTTCGCCAGTTATTCAAAAAATTTTAGCGGAATTGGAAGTGTGGAAAGACCTGCCATTATCCCTCATGGGTAGAGCCCATCTCTTCAAGATGACAAGCTTTCCGAAGCTTTTATACCCTCTCCAAACTATCCCTCTTCTGCTCAAACGCACGGATATAGTCAAGTTAAACAAGGGGATTTCCAGTTTCCTATGGAGAGGGCGTCGCCCGCGTATAGCTATACACAAGCTGTTTCTCCCTAGATGTGAGGGCGGCCTGGGCCTCCCCAACATCCGGCTCTATAATTTATCTTGTATTTTACGGGTGTGTATAGATTGGTTATCCCAAGCGTCCATGTTCTCCAATTACCTACTTGAATCAGCCATGGTGAGTCCGTTCGACCTGTCGGCCCTATTACATTCTAACTCCAACTCAATACCGGTTCATCTTAAACATAATCCACTCATACGGGATACACTCTTCACTTGGAGGGAGGTCAGACGTAGACTAGGAGTTTCTCCCTGGATATCTCGCTTTCTTCCCATACATCACAATCCTTCCTTCTCTGTCTCTCAACAACATGCAGCCTACGATTTGTGGTATAACCAGGGTCTTAGACTTGTGAACCAATTGTATGATGGTGCATCAGGTTCTCCCCTTTCGTTTCAACAAATTCTTGGCTCGTTTGAACTACCTTCCCATCATTTTTTGTATATTTTACAAGTGAGGAATTTTGTGAAATCCATAGCTCAGGATAAGTCCACCCGTTTTTGCACGACTATGATAGAGGTTCTTGTGAGGAACCAGAAGTATAACATATCTAACATATATAATCAATTGTCCTTGCAATATGCTACACCGTTGGACTCCTCTACCTCCATCAAAACATGGTTGCGGGACTTCGACAATGTTTTCACTGCGGAACAAATACTTGCAGGCTTTAACACTACCTGTGCGTTCAACACGAACGAATTTTGGCGGGAGCAGCAATTTAAAATTATGCATCATGCCTATATGCCTTGTTTGTACTCAAGATCGGACCCAACGATCTCTGCGTGTCCGCTTTGTGGCTCATATAAGCCATCCCTCCACCACAGGTTTTGGAGTTGTCCCTCGATCTCTAATTTCTGGTCCCAACTCTTGAACTTTATACTCTTCGTTACTGCTCTCCCGCTACCTAGAGACCCACTGCTCCTTCTTTTTGGAAACCTGGATGTTCCCGTAACTGTTGCTTCACATCAGCACATTGCTCTGCTCAGAACTGCCAAACCGTGGCTCTCCACCTGCCTGATGGCAGCGAGAAGGTCAATTTTAAAAAAATGGGCCTCCAACTGCCCGCCAACCATTTCGGATGTCAAATTGGACTTACACTCTCTACTCCGTTTGGAGCGGCTCAGCATTCATAACTCCCCATCTACTCCAGGAGAGGAAAAGTTCAACCGCAAGTGGGGACAATATGTTTCAAGAATACTCCCTTCCTCGGAGTCTCAGCACCCCTCACATGGATTTCTAGCCTGGTCCTAATGTAGCCTCTGGGATATTCCTGATGCATTATGTATTGCTCGTATTAGGGGTAATCTGACTGTTTGAATTATACTTTCTGGGCCTTCTTGGACCTTTGACAATCTACCCTCCTTCCACTTTGGATTCAGTTTTCACTTTTCTTCTACTCTCTTTCTTTCACAACTTCGCTTCTTTGATGACTCTTCGGGAACTGTCCCCATACTAGCCCATCTACACCTCCACACACTGTCGAGCTGTTTCTTGCTACTGACATGTTCTTCCGGTCATCTGGCCTCTGAACCTAGGTAATACATTCCTAAGTCTTCTACCTCTCCCTCTCCCTCTTTTCTTTCTTTCTTTCTTTCTTTCTTTCTTTCTTTCTTTCTTTCTTTCTTTCTTTATCTTTGTCTTTCATGATGGTCTATTTCTTTCTAGACTTGTTTTCTCAATTTTCTTTCTCCTTATTTCCCTACGGTCTAATCTCTATTCTTTATTCTATGTTTTCTGTTTTTGTTCCCACTTCCTATCCATATGCACGTTGACCCTCCTCCTGGTCATTTGACTATTGGCTAACATGGAATATATCTGCTTGTCTCTCTAGAATTATACCTTTGCATGTTTTGACTCGTATCTTCTTAACAACCTGGATACATTACTCCTAAGCCCTTACATTTCGACACTTCGTGCGATGTCTCCCTTTCCATAAGTAAATCTTTTATTTCTACACATCTTTGTTTTTCTCTTTGTCTCTCTTGGGGCTTTTGCATATTCGTTATGAGAACAATTGGTATTTTTAGATTTTGTTACCTGCTTTGACATGTTGCTACGCTACGTATACTGTATAACTTTTATCGTTGGTTCATGTGTGTATAAGATAAAACCTAATAAAGTCTCTTTTAAAAAAAAAAAAAGATAAGTAGGATAAAGAAGAAAAAAAACTCAGCATGTCGGAGATTCCAGGAAACAGGAGGCGTAGCTGACAGAGAAGAGTAAGAACAGATAAAAGGAGGCCAAACACATTATCAGCGCTGTCAAAGCACAGAAAGAGGAAGAAATTGCTAAATCTATTAAGAAAGGAGATGAAACCATTTTTAGATACATTAGTGATAGAAAAAAATTTGATGGGATCACAAAAATCAAAACTGGGCACAACACTTATGTTAAGGGAGATCTGGATGTAGAAAATCACTTAAACGACTACTTTTGTTCAGTCTTCTCATAAATATATTATACTAGCAATAGTACGTTGGGAAATCATATTGGTTCTAGTAATGATGGAACATTTTTAGGATTTCCTGAGACGAGGTAGCAGAGGAACTGGTTTGGTTAAAGATTAATAAAGCAATGGGCCCTGATGGATCATCCCAGAGTTCTAAGAGAACGTTGAGGTCTAGTTGCTGGACTATTAAATGATCTTTTTAATAAATCTCTTCTAAAAAGGAGAAGTTCCCCATGACTGGCAGACAGCTAATGTTGTACCTATCCACAAGAAGGGCAGCATGGTAGAAACCGGCAATTACAGGCCAGTGAGTTTAACATTTTTTCACAACTTCCTATAGCTTTTTGTAGCACACCCGTGGGTGTTAGCAATATATTGGTATATGATGTGGGTTTCACAGCTCTTACCTGGACTGACGACACAGCAGAATCCAATGAAACACACACTGGCTTTAAGAGATAAAATTTCCCTGGGGGATTTATTCCATCTAGAAACAGGGTGCAAATATCACCTATGACTCTAAGCGTAGTGAATCTTAGTAACCGTATTGGATAATCATGTATATTAACTTATGTCCATAAGATGTCCTATACCAAACACATATATTAACAAGTATAAACGTTACTGCATAAAATAGTTACCAGCACTTAACTATAATGAGTGCCAAACATTCCCCTTGTTTCCTGATATCTGACCAGAACAAAAGTTCTGCAGTCTCTAGATGGGGCCCGTTGGAGCTCTTTTTAACATAGGTGAACTGTTAGACATTTTTGTAGGATTTTGTGAAGAAATCAGCCACATTCTGTTTTTGGAAAATATAGTAGCAATCCTGGGTAAATGGCTTGTTCTCACTTCAGCACATATCTCTCATTTAGGGATTTCTCTGTAATTTCACGGTCTCCGATATATGTATTCAGACTTTGCAGACAACCGAGGGAGACGACACACACTTTACTAGTCTCTGGTGCTGGTAAAATCAATACAGCGACTTGGCGGAAAATTCCACTGGGTATCTCTCTCTGTGTCAGTGTGTCTCTAAAATGGCGACTCAGCAGAGTACCACCGACCTCATGGAGGGAGTTGCAGACAGCAGTACTCACGTCCTATATGATCTTTCACTCAGTTCAACTGTTCAGCCTCCTCTCAGTCCTCTAAGATCCTGCAGCGCTGTCTCTTGTGTCCAACAATGACAACGGGTTCCTCTTTTCGCCAGCCCTTCCGCACTGACCTTCACCTACCCTCTCCAAAATGTCTCTCCCTCTTTTTCCTGTGTCCTCCCTCCTAGACTTCCTGTGCCAAACCAATCATAGAGCTGGATCTGGAACTGTTGCTAGTGGCATCTTGTGGCCGAATAAGATATTGCATCAAATTCACATACAGTACTATAATGTCTGCAGTTCTATTATTAGTAATAAGTGGTTGTTACATTTTGCATAGTACCGTACGTTCCATCACACTGTTATGTGGAGGGACATCTTCAACTTGCCTAGCAGTCCACCTTTAATACACCAAATTACCAGGCAGCAACCCAGCAGTGAACATTGAAACAATTTTCAATATTACCAACAAACACTGTATCAAACTCTTTCAACAATGACCATTTTTGTCTAGTGCAGCCTGCCATACCAATTAGTAGTACTCCACAGTACCTGTTCGTCCAACCGACCAGGACCCCTCAAGGTAAATAGCACAAGTAAATAACATGTTTGTTATTATAAAGGGAACCTAGAATCCACACCTAAATCCTTAAGGATATGGGGAGGTTGAAGCTATAGAGGTTGTGTTTCTTAAAGGGGCCTCTTCCCAGCTGGAGGTAGCCTTGTCGTCAGCTGCCACCATAGCCTGGTGCTCTCTATGAATGTTGCTTTGCACCATTTCTACTATAATCCTATCATACCCATCTAGCTTTGAACCTTTTCACAATCTTGCCAGATACTTTGTCTGTTTGCCACACCGTATCTTTAAACAAATTCCATTACTACATTTTCCATATTGTAAGTCTGTGTTTAACCCACCAGTATTTCATCAATGGCAGACTGCTATAATATAGTCTCATTGTTATGAGTTTCTGGGTCTTCCAAAAACACAGAAAAACTTAATTTGGGAAAATACTCTTACCCGACAGGGTGGCCCACGGTTGTTTGGGTAATCTTTGGCTCTAACACATCAAGCTCCTTGGGACGCCTCTGCTGTCTTAACCTCTTCACGCCGTCCGAATGCAAATGTGCGGCCTCCCGACGTCTGGGCCTAGCTGCCGAGCGGCCACACATTAACATTAGCGTTCTATTAAAAAAGAACACATGTGCTGAGAGCGCGCACCCTGCATGCTCCCAGCATACATGCCCGGTACTCGCAGAAAGGTCCCGATCTCCTCTTTCGATCGGGACCTTTCCCAATCATGTGATGGCGTGTCACGGTGGTCACATGACCCTAAACCCCGCCTCGCCTCCCGGCTTCTTAAACTCTTAAAGGGCCGGGAGGCACTGGTGTGAAGGGGTTAAACGCGGTTGCCAGGGGAGATAATACATCTTACACAGGTATATTCCCAGTAGCGGCAAACTTTGACATTTTTATGATCAGTAATCCATATCACATATGCACCAGCATCTTTAACTCTTGCATCCTCACTATAGAGAACATTGTAAGGAGGCAAGTGTCTCTCAAGGTAACATTCAGTGGGTCTCCCAATCGGGGTCACTCTCACGTCAGTGGACAGTCTCACAATCATTGTCTTTAATCACTGCATTAGCAATTCCAGCATTTGAGTCATGAGCAAGAGTTTTCTCCATCAACATACATTTTCTCCATCCTGAAAATTGTATGTTAGTACAAATAAAAAAAAGTATCACGGACAGTACTCAATTGTTTCTGTTGCAAGTGCACTAATACGGCTACAATCACCTCCATCAACATAGTAGGCCTCACCATTTTCATTTGAGTGTGTTGGATCTGGAACTAATCTGCTATGTCCTGTGCTTTACTTGTACCTGCCATTTCACCCAGGCGGCTAAAGAGTGAAACTACAGCAGGCATCTCAGGCTCTTTGACAGCCCATGTAGGCTCAAAAGTAACTTCCTCGGTGTTGCCGGGGCATGAAAGACAGTCATTTTATATATGAGACTGGGCTTGCAGGTAAAGCCTCTTGCCTAGCAATTTTATCTCCAGCCATATTCCAAAACCTGGGTCTAGTCATGATATCCTGCCCCATCTGATCACATTCCAAGCATGGTACCGGATGACGTTTCACCAACAAGTTTCCCTCCTGGTGTCTCCCAACAAGTAGAGTGGGATGCTGAGTCACATTTCCCCCGATACTCCTCCTTCCTGGCAACCCACTTTCTGTTGTTGCAATCGGAGATGGCTCTCTCTCAGCTGAACCTTGCTGGCTCTTTCAAGCATGCTGAATTCTTTCTTTTCCTCTTTACTTTGCCTCCATCATCTGTAGGCAACATCTTTACCATACAGTCAGCAGGCCTGACCTCACCAGCATTCCTACGGGGAACCACACTCCTCTTACACTTCTGGTCAGCCTCTTGCTCTTTCCTGGCACTCCGAGCAGGCTTCCCAAATGCAGACACAGGTCATGTCTGGCCATGTCACATTGTGCTGTAAGTTGTAGCAAAAGACATTTGGAGACAGCATGCCCCCACTCATTGCACTACAAACAACACCCTTGCCTCAGTGTCTTGCCTGGGTTTCCCACACTAAATCGTCTTGCAAGCTGTACATTGATAGCTGGTCTACCTGCACCTGCATTGTCAAGGGAAACAGCATTGGATATGGACAGCCACTGGCATTGAGAGTTGACCTGACACTATCCCACTCAGACTGGTTCTCACATATGGTGGAGGGTTCCATTGAACAGATATGGAGTTTCCGCTGAAAAGTGAATGTTATACAAGTTATGATCTGCATTTCTGAGCATAAGAGAGCACAGTCTGTACAGATGGGGAGGACCTGCAGGAAAGAAACTAGGAGCCCTTAAAGAGACAGTGCTCCATTTTTGTTGTTGAATTGTGCAAAAGTGCTTTGGAGTGACTGCAGTGATGGGGTGTTCAGATAGAAAGGACTACTTTAAAGAGATGAGAGAATTCTGTGGCTGGAGGGGGTGTCTTCCCCTGTTCAAACCCACAAGTGGCCATCACAAGAATCATCTGACAAATAACTCTACACTTGGGTTGGGTCTGAGTTGGAAACTTATTGGATTTATTTTTGTGTACCCCAAGAAAGAGGTGTAGGAGTGTGAGTGTGAATGTGTACCCCAAGAAAGAGGTGTAGGAGTGTGAGTGTGAATGTGTACCCCAAGAAAGAGGTGTAGGAGTGTGAGTAGATTCAAGTGATTCCTTGTTATCATAGACTGGAGACATCATTTTCTGTTAAGCATGAGGATTTAGAAAAAGATCCTAGAATTTTTCATGAATGTAACTATTGAGCAAGAAAGTTTTGGGAGTGGTATAGCAGATCCCTGAAGAAGCCGCGTGACTCGTGGCGTAACGCGCAGGACGGAAACTTGTGAGGTCTTTTCTGGTGTGTGCAGGAGCCGCCATCTTTGTTTACCCTGTTTTTACCTTAACCACTTCCCGACCAGCTGTTGTATATAAACAGCCGGACGGTGGCAGTGCAGGGTCAGGTGGGCGTTTATAAATGGCCTCCCCGCACCCTGCTTATGCACGCTCCCTGGGAGCGCACAGCACTGCAATCCGGTGCCCGCTGTGTCCTCCGGACACAGTGAAACACCGATCATCGGACGCGACCTCTGTACGAGGTCCTGATCATGTGATCACTGATTGGCCAATCAGTGATCACATGCAAAGTATACAAAAAACACTCCTATTGAATGCTCTCAGTCTGGATAGGCTTTTCTCCTACAGATACTACTGACATTAACTCTAGTTCAAAATCACAACTGGAATATAAAAAGAAATCCATTATGTTTCCAACTCAGACATAACCCAAGTGTAGAGTTATTTGTCAGATGAATGGTGGAGGAGATAGAGAATATGGCCTTAGGATCAGGGGTGAACTGACAACTCATGGGGCCCCGGGGCAATAGGGGATCATGGAGCCCCTGTGTTCTTGCCCAAACTAAAAAAAAGCCTATGAAAAAGGTACCAGGGGCATCTCATGGGGCCCCCTACTGACCCCGGGCCCTCGGGCAGTGCCCGAGTTTCCAAATGGTCAGTCCACCCCTGCTTAGGATCTATCACATGAAATTTGACAGTTGAACAGTATCAAGCCCTTAGAAGTCTAAAAGAGAGGAACGGTCCAGCTATAAAACCCTCAGACAATGGCGATACCATTGTGGTAATGAACAATACATAAAGATGGGTTTGAAAATTCTTAATAACAATCAGTGCCAATCACTTCATATGACGCTTTCTCTGTCCTCTGCTTATCTCTTAGTGTTAATAGCCTGAGTCTAATAGAAAAATCTTCCAAATATATACACTGTGTTGCCAGAAGTATTGGGCCAGCCCTCCAAATCATGTGATTCAGGTGTTCCAATCCCCTCCCAATCATGTGATTCAGGTGTTCCAATCCCCTCCATGGACACAGGTGTATACAATCAAGCCCCTAGGCATGCAGACTGCTTCCACAAACATTGGTGAAAGAATGGGTCGCTTTCAGGAGCTCAGTGACTCCAAGCGTGGTCCCGTGATAGGTGGCCACCTGGGCAATAAGTCCATCCGTGACATTTCCTGGCTACTAAATATTCCACGCTCAACTGTTAGTGGGATTATAACAAAGTGGAAGCAACTGGGAACAACAGCCACCAAGTGGTAGGCTACGTCACATGACAGGGCGGGGTCAGCGCATGCTGAAGGCACCAACTGTCTGCAGAGTCAATGGCTAAAGATCTCCAAACTTCATGTGACCTTCAGATGAGCCCAATAACAGTGCGTAGAGAGCTTCATGGAATGGGTTTCCATGGCCGAGCAGCTGCATCCAAGCCTTACATCACCAAATGCAATGCAAAGCATCACATGCCATGGTGTAAAGCACGCTGCCACTGGATTCTGTTCTCTGGAGTGACCAATCACGCTTCTCTGTCTGACAATTCGATGGATGTGTCTATGTTTGGCAGTTGCCATGAGAACGGTACTTGCCTGACTGCATTGTGCCAAGTGTAAAGTTTTTGGTGGAGGGGGGATTATGGTGTGGGATTGTTTTTCAGGGGTTGGGCTTGGCCCCCTAGTTCCAGTGAAGGGAACTCTTAGGCTAGGTTCACACCTATGCAGGTTGCATTTGAGCCATTTCTGCATTGCGTTTTTGCACATTTTTGATATTTTGATGCATTGTTTATGCGTTTTGCATTTTTTCTTTTTTTTTTCTTATTCTTGTAGCTAGGCATATTTAAAATAAAAATGCAGTAAAAACACACTCCATGCTTTTCTTCAGCGTTTCCATTGAAGTCTATAGAACCAAAAATGCTACTTTTTGGACAATTTCATGCTCCCAACTTTGTGGGAGCAGTTTGGGGATGGCCCCTTCCTGTTCCAACATGACTGCCCACCAGTGCACAAAGCAAGGTCCATAAAGACATGGAGGAGCCAGTTTGGGGTGGAGGAACTTGACTGTCCTGCACAGAGTCCAGACCTCAACCCCATAGAACACCTTTGGGATGAATTAGAGCGGAGACTGCGAGCCAGGCCTCCTCCCCCGACATCAGTGCCTGACCTGACAAATGTGCTTCTGGAAGAATGGTCCAACCTTCCCATAGACACCCTCCTAAACCTTGTGGACGGCCTTCCCAGAAGAGTTGAAGCTGTTATAGCTGCAAAGGGCGGGGCCAACTCAGTATTGAACCCTACGGACTAAGACTGGGAGGCCATTAAAGGTCATGTGCGTGGAAAGGGCGGGGCCAACTCAATATTGAACCCTACGGACTAAGACTGGGGGGCCATTAATGGTCATGTGCGTGGAAAGGACGGGGCCAACTCAATATTGAACCCTACGGACTAAGACTGGGGGGCCATTAAAGGTCATGTGCGTGGGAAGGGCGGGGCCAACTCAATATTGAACCATACGGACTAAGACTGGGATGCCATTAAAGTTCATGTGCGTGGAAAGGGCGGGGCCAGCTCAATATTGAACCCTACGGACTAAGACTGGGGGGCCATTGAAGGTCATGTGCGTGGGAAGGACGGGGCCGACTCAATATTGAACCCTACGGACTAAGACTGGGATGCCATTAAAGGTCATGTGCGTGGAAAGGCTGGCAGCCCAATACTTTTGGCAATATAGTGTATATATACATATAAATTTGTCCATACTGAAAATAAAATGAAAGTTTGATGATTTTCTGAATTATTAGATCAGGGGTTTTCCTGATTCATTCATTTCATTTATAGAAAGGCCACCTCATACACTGAATCTGATCACTTTGTATTTTTTCAGCAGACTTTTTATTTCAGAACTCTTTGACCTGTATACGATAATGTGTGTATTTTTGTCTTCCATGAAAAGCTGCACAAATACGTGAGAAATGTTTATTACACCGACCAAACCGGAGCAAAGATCTACTTTAATGAGAAGAAGGAAATTCAAACAAATCTTATTTTAGAAAGTTGGGTTTTTTTTAGCCCTGTAAAATTTCAGTTTACCCAGATTGCCATTATCCAAGGCCCAGACTTTGTGCCTGAAACATATCCCAGAATGAGTGATATCATCCTCTGGAAAACCGGCAAAGTAAGAATGACTTGAAGTTTTCTGTTTATATTGTTTGCTGAAGAGGTTCATAATTTGTACTTAAAAGGATTTTTCAGCCTTCTTCTGAGATATAAGATATACTTGTAAATGTGTATGTTCGTGAACAGGGGCGGACTGACAACTCATGGGGCCCCCGGGCAATAGGGGATCATAAGGCCCCTGTGTCCTTGACCAAACTCAAAAAAGCCTATGAAAAAGGTACCAGGGGCATCTCATGGAGCCCCCTACTGACCCCAGGCCCTCGGGAAGTGCCTGAGTACCCGAATGGTCAGTCTGCCCCTGTTCGTGAAAGGGGTCATTTGTGGAGTCAGGGAAGGTTGTTGATGGCAGCAATCTTGTGCACGTGGAACGTTTCTTACAAGATATTTTTTTTCTATTTTTTTCTTATAGAATAAAGTTGTCATAAAAGGTAATGGGGGGGGGGAGGGTAAACCTTTGGAATATGTGACATTGGATATAGGTTTTAAATAGATACAGCAGTGCTGAAATAAAGAGATTTTCATTAATACATCAATTGTGACCCTCAAGAAGTTCATAATGTCCTTATAACATAATGTAATGCCTATGAGATGTGTTGGCCTTGAACCCTTTGTTACTTCGGGGATTTTTACATTGACGCATTGCTGTCCATATGCCAGAAGCACAGGGAGTGACGTTGATGTCATTCCTTAACCATTTGACGCCCGGCCTATGGCCAAATGGCATCCGTAAAAATGCACTAATTTTCCGGGAGGCCACCATATGGCGTTCTCGCGCACATGCGCAGTTCGCGCACTTGCAGATCCGCGCAGCAGCGCGATCTGTCACCGGCCGTGTACCTCGGACACGGCCGATGACAGATCTGAGTATCGGCCCCCGTTGCCGGTACCATGTGACTTGCTGTGACCAATCACAGCAGGTCACAGGACAGTTGTATACAATGGATGGCTTCATTCATGCCATCCATTGTATACTAGTGCCTAGCTGTGAATGATCACAGCAATCACATGCACATGTCATGTGATTAGCTGTGGCCAAATCACAGCTAAGCACAAAAAAAAAAAAAAAAAAACCCGAATGAATCGATGTCATTCAGGTAAATGCTTGCTTATAGCAAAGTAATTCTTTGCTATAAGCAAATTGTGTAAAAAAAAAAAAAAAATACTGATCACTTACCCAAAGTAGTACAATGTTACTATGGTAACATTGTACTACTTTGGTCATAGTAAAATATGAAAAAAAAATCTTTAAAAAAAGAAAACAAATTTAATTAAAAAAAAAATATATATATATATTTTTGTTTTTCACACTGTCACCAGTCAGTGTCCCTGATCACCGCCATGCCAGTTATATGATGACGCTGTACTGCACTGGTGACAGGATGATCTCCATGTATAATACATAAGAGGGGGATATGAGCTCCATGTATAGTACATAAGGGGGGATATGATCTCCATGTATAATACATAAGGGGGGATATGATCTCCATGTATAATACATAAGGGGGGATATGATCTCCATGTATAATACATAAGGGGGGATATGATCACCATGTATAATACATAAGGGGGGATATGATCTCCATGTATAATACATAAGGGGGGGGGGGATATGATCTCCATGTATAATACATAAGGGGGGATATGATCACCATGTATAATACATAAGGGGGGGGGGATATGATCTCCATGTATAATACATAAGGGGGGGGGATATGATCTCCATGTATAATACATAAGGGGGGATATGATCTCCATGTATAATACATAAAGGGGGATATGATCTCCATGTATAATACATAAGGGGGGATATGAGCTCCATGTATAATACATAAGGGGGGGATATGAGCACCATGTATAATACATAAGGGGGGGATATGATCTCCATGTATAATACATAAGGGGGGATATGAGCACCATGTATAATACATAAGGGGGATATGATCTCCATGTATAATACATAAGGGGGGATATGCTCTCCATGTATAATACATAAGGGGGGATATGAGCACCATGTACAATACATAAGGGGGGATATGATCTCCATGTATAATACATAAGGGGGGATATGATCTCCATGTTTAATACATAAGGGGGGATATGATCTACATGTATAATACATAAGGGGGGATATGATCTCCATGTATAATACATAAGGGGGGGGGGATATGATCTCCATGTATAATACATAAGGGGGGATACGATCTCCATGTATACTACATAAGGGGGGATATGATCTCCATGTATAATACATAAGTGGGGATATGATCACCATGTATAATACATAAGGGGGGATATGAGCTCCATTTATAATACATAAGGGGGGGGGATATGAGCACCATGTATAATAAATAAGGGGGATACGATCTCCATGTATAATACATAAGGGGGGATACGATCTCCATGTATAATACATAAGGGGGGATACGATCTCCATGTATAATACATAAGGGGGGATACAATCTCCATGTATAATACATAAGGGAGGGATATGATCACCATGTATAGTACATAAGGGGGGTAATGATCTCCATGTATAATACATAAGGGGGGATATGATCTCCATGTATAATACATAAGGGGGGATATGATCTCCATGTATAATACATATGGAGGGATATGATCTCCATGTATAATACATAAGGGGGGATATGATCACCATGTATAACACATAAGGGGGGATATGATCTCCATTTATAATACATAAGGGGGATATGATCTCCATGTATAATACATAAGGGGGGTTATGATCTCCATTTATATTACATAAGGGGGGATATGATCACCATGTATAATACATAAGGGGGGATATGATCTCCATGTATAATACATAAGGGGGATATGATCTCCATGTATAATACATAAGGGGGGATATGATCTCCATGTATAATACATAAGGGGGATATGATCTCCATGTATAATACATAAGGGGGGATATGATCTCCATGTATAATACATAAGGGGGGGGATATGATCACCATGTATAATACATAAGGGGGGATATGATCTCCATGTATAATACATAAGGGGGGATATGAGCTCCATGTATAATACATAAGGGGGGGATATGAGCACCATGTATAATACATAAGGGGGGGGGATATGATCTCCATGTATAATACATAAGGGGGGATATGCTCTCCATGTATAATACATAAGGGGGGATATGCTCTCCATGTATAATACATAAGGGGGGGATATGAGCTCCATGTATAATACATAAGGGGGGGATATGATCTCCATGTATAATACATAAGGGGGGATATGAGCACCATGTATAATACATAAGGGGATATGATCTCCATGTATAATACATAAGGGGGGATATGATCTCCATGTATAATACATAAGGGGGGGATATGCTCTCCATGTATAATACATAAGGGGGGATATGAGCACCATGTATAATACATAAGGGGGGATATGATCTCCATGTATAATACATAAGGGGGGATATGATCTCCATGTATAATACATAAGGGGGGGTATGATCTCCATGTATAATACATAAGGGGGGTATGATCTCCATGTATAATACATAAGGGGGGGTATGATCTCCATGTATAATACATAAGGGGGATATGATCTCCATGTATAATACATAAGGGGGGATATGATCTCCATGTATAATACATAAGGGGGATATAATCTCCATGTATAATACATAAGGGGGGATATGATCTCCATGTATAATACATAAGGGGGGGGGGGATATGATCTCCATGTATAATACATAAGTGGGGATATGATCACCATGTATAATACATAAGGGGGGATATGATCTCCATGTATAATACATAAGGGGGGATATGAGCTCCATGTATAATACATAAGGGGGGGGGATATGAGCACCATGTATAATACATAAGGGGGGATATGATCTCCATGTATAATACATAAGGGGGGATATGATCTCCATGTATAATACATAAGGGGGATATGATCACCATGTATAATACATAAGGGGGGATATGATCTCCATGTATAATACATAAGGGGGGATATGATCTCCATGTATAATACATATGGAGGGATATGATCTCCATGTATAATACATAAGGGGGGGATATGATCACCATGTATAACACATAAGGGGGGGATATGATCTCCATGTATAATACATAAGGGGGATATGATCTCCATGTATAATACATAAGGGGGGATATGATCTCCATGTATAATACATAAGGGGGGAAATGATCACCATGTATAATACATAAGGGGGGATATGATCTCCATGTATAATACATAAGGGGGATATGATCTCCATGTATAATACATAAGGGGGGATACGATCTCCATGTATAATACATAAGGGGGGGATACGATCTCCATGTATAATACATAAGGGGGGAAATGATCTCCATGTATAATACATAAGGGGGGATATGATCTCCATGTATAATACATAAGTGGGGATATGATCACCATGTATAATACATAAGGGGGGATATGAGCTCCATTTATAATACATAAGGGGGGGGGATATGAGCACCATGTATAATACATAAGGGGGATATGATCTCCATGTATAATACATAAGGGGGGATATGATCACCATGTACAATACATAAGGGGGATACGATCTCAATGTACAATACATAAGGGGGGATACGATCTCCATGTATAATACATAAGGGGGGATACGATCTCCATGTATAATACATAAGGGGGGATATGATCTCCATGTATAATACATAAGGGGGGATACGATCTCCATGTATAATACATAAGGGGGGATACGATCTCCATGTATAATACATAAGGGGGGGATATGATCTCCATGTATAATACATATGGAGGGATATGATCTCCTTGTATAATACATAAGGGGGGATATGATCTCCATGTATAATACATATGGAGGGATATGATCTCCTTGTATAATACATAAGGGGGGGATATGATCACCATGTATAACACAAAAGGGGGGATATGATCTCCATTTATAATACATAAGGGGGATATGATCTCCATGTATAATACATAAGGGGGGGTATGATCTCCATGTATAATACATAAGGGGGGTATGATCTCCATGTATAATACATAAGGGGGGGTATGATCTCCATGTATAATACATAAGGGGGGATATGATCTCCATGTATAAGACATAAGGGGGATATGATCTCCATGTATAATACATAAGGGGGGATGTGATCTCCATGTATAATACATGAGGGGGGATGTGATCTCCATGTATAATACATAAGGGGGGATGTGATCTCCATGTATAATACATAAGGGGGGATGTGATCTCCATGTATAATACATAAGGGGGATGTGATCTCCATGTATAACACATAAGGGGGGATGTGATCACCATGTATAATACATAAGGGGGGATGTGATCACCATGTATAATACATAAGGGGGGGATATGATCACCATGTATAATACATAAGGGGGGATATGATCTCCATGTATAATACATATGGAGGGATATGATCTCCATGTATAATACATAAGGGGGGTATGATCTCCATGTATAACACATAAGGGGGGATGTGATCACCATGTATAATACATAAGGGGGGATGTGATCACCATGTATAACACATAAGGGGGGATATGATCTCCATGTATAACACATAAGGGGGGATATGATCTCCATTTATAATACATAAGGGGGATATGATCTCCATGTATAATACATAATGGGGGATATGATCTCCATGTATAATACATAAGGGGGGATATGATCTCCATGTATAATACATAAGGGGGGATATGATCTCCATGTATAATACATAAGGGGGGGATACGATCTCCATGTATAATACATAAGGGGGGAAATTATCTCCATGTATAATACATAAGGGGGATATGATCTCCATGTATAATACATAAGGGGGGATATGATCTCCATGTATAATACATAAGTGGGGATATGATCACCATGTATAATACATAAGGGGGGATATGAGCTCCATTTATAATACATAAGGGGGATATGATCTCCATGTATAATACATAAGGGGGGATATGATCACCATGTACAATACATAAGGGGGATACGATCTCAATGTACAATACATAAGGGGGGATATGATCTCCATGTATAATACATAAGGGGGGATACGATCTCCATGTATAATACATAAGGGGGGATACGATCTCCATGTATAATACATAAGGGGGGATACGATCTCCATGTATAATACATAAGGGGGGATACGATCTCCATGTATAATACATAAGGGGGGATACGATCTCCATGTATAATACATAAGGGGGATACGATCTCCATGTATAATACATAAGGGGGGATACGATCTCCATGTATAATACATAAGGGGGGGATACGATCTCCATGTATAATACATAAGGGGGGGATACGATCTCCATGTATAATACATAAGGGGGATACGATCTCCATGTATACTACATAAGGGGGGATACGATCTCCATGTATAATACATAAGGGGGATACGATCACCATGTATAATACATAAGGGGGATATGATCTCCATGTATAATACATAAGGGGGGATATGATCTCCATGTATAATACATAAGGGGGGATATGATCTCCATGTATAATACATAAGGGGGGGATATGATCTCCATGTATAATACATAAGGGGGGATATGATCTCCATGTATAATACATAAGTGGGGGATATGATCTCCATGTATAATACATAAGGGGGATATGATCTCCATGTATAATACATAAGGGGGATATGATCTCCATGTATAATACATAAGGGGGGATATGATCTCCATGTATAATACATAAGGGGGGATATGATCTCCATGTATAATACATAAGGGGGATATGATCACCATGTATAATACATAAGGGGGGGATATGATCTCCATGTATAAATCCATCAGTGGTTCATATAGTGAACTCGTTGTAGAGCTATTCACCCTGAGATCATCACAGAGGACAAGGGGGCGCTCTTTGGAGGAAAAGAAATGTAATCTCCAAATACAGAAAGGTTTCTTCACAGTAAGAGCTGTGAGAATGTGGAATACACTCCCTCAAGTGTTGGTTGTTGCCAGCTCAGTGGATTGCTGTAGGAAAGTCCTGGATTCTTTCTTGGATACACAGAATATAACTGGATATAATATTTATAGGAAATGTTGATCCAGGGAATATCCGATTGCCTCTCGAGGAATCAGGAAGGAGTTTTTTTCCCCTGCAGGAGCAAATTGTATTGTGCTTTGCTGTTTGAACTGGATTGACTTTGGTCTTTTTTCAGCCAGACTAACTATGTAACCTTGAACCCATGGGAGAGGAAAACCTGAACCTCATTCCTATTTGTAACACTTAATTTGCATGGCCTCATGAGAAGTTATGGAAATAATATTAATAACATCTGATTTCAGGTTCCGGTATCTCGGTGCTCAGATCGCTGTTTACCTGGAAGCAGAAAAAAGTTTGCATCTTCCATTCATAAATGCTGCTATGAGTGCGTCTCGTGTCCGGAAGGGGAGATATCCAACATTTCCGGTAGAGTTTGTATTTGTTAATAAATTATTGTTGGACTGGTCAGAAGTTATCGCTGTAGTTAGTGTGTGTCAGGAAATAATCTATGAAGTACATCTCTGTAATGTGTGCACATTCCCCATCTATCACTATAAAGACCCTGCAAGTGCAGAAAGATATCTGTTGATCCTGCCAGAAATGTATTTATCTCCTAAATCCTGTTGTCTGTTGACATCACAAAGGAGTTTGTGGACTAAAACCAAAGGAATGGTATCAGCCCTGCCCAGTTATATTTTCTACTGAAGGAAACTCGAGGGCTGGGCCCACAGATTCAGAGGGTACACGATGCCACACAGACACAGACAGCGGTTCTTTTAAAACAATTACGTTTACTGAACAGTTATAGTGATCATGTAGTTGAGCATAAATAAACAGAATAACAGCGCATAACCATACAGTAAGAATAATGCTGTCTAACACTAACCCCGTACTTGCGGACTTTTCCCCAATGTCCAGAAAGCAGCCTGGCTGCGCCTGAATGTTCCTGAGCAAGATATAACGTTGGGGTGCACCCTAAGTATTGTGCAATACTATTTGTAATCCAAAGGAAAGTGGAGTGTGCCTCTTGTAACTTTCTGGTATATCCAAAATGTCACTGACCACGTGTGGTGCGATGTGCTGCGGCAAAGCCGCACTTACGGTTCCCTGGCAGGCTCTTGGTGCTTTCTCCTGACCCACTCCGGAACCAGACCATACAGTCACTTGTTTCCTGGCCTCGTTGTGAATCTTCCTTAGGTGCCCTCGCCAGATTCCTCTGTGAGCCGTAAATCCTCTTCTAGGCCCCACACAGATTCTCCAGATGTCCTCAGCATCCATCAGCCAGACCCAGACTCCACTTCCTCCTCAGCACAGGAACTCCTCCCCTTCCCATAGAGTTTGTGATGCAGTAAGTCATTTCTTAATTGCAGCCTCAAGCCTGCATTTACAGTTCACTATGACCCTTCTGAGGGTCCTACTCGGCCCCTAAATTAGTATTCATTAAACTTTATAGGGTAAATAAGCATTTATCTTGTCTTAGCAAAAGTCACTACAAAATCGATTCTTGTACTTTGCTGCCATCTACTGACCAAAGAGCATATTGCAGTTTAACATTGCACACTAGATTTAATCCATGCGTCACACCCTTACACTACTACAACTACTTCCACTATTACTACTACAAAACTACTGAATTCCCCCTCATTTTTTCTGAGAGCATCAATAGGTATTTTTACACTGTATAACTAAAGTGGACCTTTCATAGCCTCACAAGTCTAAATAAATAAATTCCTGATACGTCACAATCAAGGGCAGACTGACCATTTGGAAACTCGGGCACTGCCCGAGGGCCCGGGGTCAGTAGGGGGCCTCATGAGATGCCCCTGGTACCTTTTTCATAGGCTTTATTTAGTTTGGGCAAGGACACAGGGGCCCCATGATCCCCTATTGCCCGGGGGCCCTATGAGTTGTCAGTTCGCCCCTGGTCACAATGTACAGCAACAGTAAAGTTTTTTTTCTAAAGTTCCACATATAAGATGTTAAAAATGTTATCCTTGAGCTCCAGTCAGTGGCTTTTCCTAAGCTAAGATGATGTCATTGGTCTGCTGCAGGCAGGAGGAAGCGTTTCCTCAGTCTCCTCTTTCCTGACATTGTAGCTTCATAGCAAGTCACAAGGTGGGAGTCTGTAGCAGGGGCTGATCCGTGTCTGACATCTAAGAACACAGCCAAGAGATTGTGACATCTCTCAGCCCAGGAAGTAGATGATGACCCTGTATGATGCCTGAACAACGCTGGTTTCATCCTCCTGGAGACAAAATCAGATGAAGGCATTGTCAGGGCAGTACTGTGATCTCTGGTACTAGATAATTATTTATTTCAGGTACTTATATTGCACCATCAATTTCCACAGCACTTTACATATATATTGTACATTCACATCAGTCCCTAACCCTCAAGGGGCGTCCAATCTAAGGTCCCTAACCCTCAAGGGGCGTCCAATCTAAGGTCCCTAACCCTCAAGGGGCGTCCAATCAAAGGTCCCTAACCCTCAAGGGGCGTCCAATCTAAGGTCCCTAACCTTCAAGGGGCGTCCAATCAAAGGTCCCTAACCCTCAAGGGGCGTACAATCTAAGGTCCCTAACCCTCAAGGGGCGTACAATCTAAGGTCCCTAACCCTCAAGGGGCGTACAATCTAAGGTCCCTAACCCTCAAGGGGTGTACAATCTAAGGTCCCTAACCCTCAAGAGGCGTACAATCTAAGGTCCCTAACCCTCAAGGGGCGTACAATCTAAGGTCCCTAACCCTCAAGAGGCGTACAATCTAAGGTCCCTAACCCTCAAGGGGCATCCAATCTAAGGTCCCTAACCCTCAAGAGGCGTACAATCTAAGGTCCCTAATCCTCAAGGGGCGTACAATCTAAGGTCCCTAACCCTCAAGAGGCGTACAATCTAAGGTCCCTAATCCTCAAGAGGCATACAATCTAAGGTCCCTAACCCTCAAGGAGCGTCCAATCTAAGGTCCCTAACCCTCAAGGGGCGTCCAATCTAAGGTCCCTAACCTTCAAGGGGCGTACAATCTAAGGTCCCTAACCCTCAAGGGGTGTACAATCTAAGGTCCCTAACCCTCAAGGGGCGTCCAATCTAAGGTCCCTAACCCTCAAGAGGCGTCCAATCTAAGGTCCCTAACCCTCAAGGGGCGTACAATCTAAGGTCCCTAACCCTCAAGAGGCGTACAATCTAAGGCCCCTAGCCATCAAGGGGCGTACAATCTAAGGTCCCTAACCCTCAAGGAGCTTACAATCTAAGGTCCCTAACCCTCAAGGAGCGTACAATCTAAGGTCCCCGACCCTCAAGGGGCGTACAATCTAAAGTTCCTAACCCTCAAGAGGCGTACAATCTAAGGTCCCTAACCCTCAAGGAGCGTACAATCTAAGGTCCCTAACCCTCAAGGAGCGTACAATCTAAGGTCCCTAACTCACATTCATACATACACATACTAGGGACAATTTAGACAGGAGCCAATTAACCTACCAGCATGTCTTTGGAGTGTGGGAGGAGACTGGAGTACCCAGAGGAAACCCACGCAGGCACAGGGAGAACATGCAAACTCCAGGCAGGTGGTGCCATGGTTGGGAATCAAACCAATGACCATAGTACTCCCAGGTGGAAGTGCTAACCACTTAGCCCCTGTGCCGCCCAGGAAGCACTATACTGGCACATGACTCAGCATACACAACCTTAAAGCGTATCAACACCCAAAAACAAAACTCAGAAATTGCACCTTACCAATCCCTAAATGCGATGAATTATTTTTTTTTTTCAGCTGGTGATCTGGTCAGCAACTCACTTCCTGTGTAAGGGTGTCTCCACTGTAGATGGAGGAGCACAGGGGACACCTCTGGACATCAGTATTGTCAGTCTGGGGGGGGGTCATGTTAGGCCCCATGCACACAGGGCGTGTAGCTAAGCGCTAAACACCTTTCCTCTTCTCTGCAAAAACGCGGCCCAAAAAAAACACTTGATGTGTGTAAAGGCGTAAAATGCTTTTAGCAATTGGGCGGTAATTTGTTTCATTGGCCAGAATTCTGCCCATGAAATGAATTAACGCTTAAGTGACTGACATGCTAGCATTAATGCGTGTTTGATGCGTGTAGAAGCAGCAGGTTTTTTTCTGCCAAAACATGGCTGCCTCTAACCTGCCTTTCTGCCTCTAAATGCCTATGTGTATATGGACACACAGGACAACATGGAGGTCCGACTAGATCAGGGGTAGGCAACCTCTGAGAGGTGGAGATCTACCTGAACAACATAAAAGTGATCCAAGATCAATGAGGTTCAGCACCCTTTTTTTTTTTTTTTTTTTTAGGAAATTAACTAGCAAGACCTAACTATATAACAAGGAAAGTTTGGAAAAAAATATAATAAAACAAATATCACTGTAAAAATGTAAACTTATCCTACCTTAAAAGTGGACAGTGTCAGTCATTAGGGCAGAGGTTGGTGTCATTAGTTTTTTAATTTATTTTTTTTAATTTTTTACAATTTTAAACAGGGGCAGACTGACTACTCATGGGGCCCCCGGGCAATAGGGGATCATAGGGCCCCTGTGTCCTTGCCCAAACTCAAAAAAGACTATGAAAAAAGTACCAGGGGCATCTCATGGGGCCCCATACTGACCCCGGGCCCTCGGGCAGTACCCGAGTTTCCAAATGGTCAGTCGCCCCTGATTTTAAACAGACCCCTGTTGTCTCAATTTTGAGACAGACAAAGGGAGTGAGGACACAGATTCCCCAGTCCCTTTCTCTGCAGCCTCAGCTGCACTAGACAGTGAATGAATGGGAAGTGCTGTGTGCTGAGCGGCTTCCTGTCCATTCACAAACTGAAGAATAGTAAAGTTAGTTTACTATGCTTCTGTTCTCAACAGCCAGCTAGAGGAGGAAGCTGGCAGCTCTGCAGAGTTGGAGGAGGATACAAGGAAGACTGGGGCAACAGAGAGGAGAGGAGGTGGGGCGGCATTTACTAGAATCGTTTGGCTGTATTTTTCCCCTGCAGCTGCTGAATGCGGCGAGGGAGAGGAGGAGAAGCTGGCTTTCAGTGGCTGCTGGAGGGAAATACAGCCAATCGGTTCTAGTAAATGTCTCCCCCTCAATGACAAATGTAGCCGTAGCAAACCCAATAACAAAATATATGCCTTCTCTCCCCTAGTGCAGATTCCGGCGCCCTCGCCACCCATCCCCCTTCCCCGCTGGTCCTAGTCATTTTTGGGGATTTTTCTGTCTGTGTCAGCAGGTGTTGTGGGGAGGGGTGGGGGGCAGTGTGTGTCTGTGAGGTCAGCAGGGTGGAGGGTACAGAGGGTCCCCAATAAGTGGCACAGACCCAAGTAGTCTTTCCACACCAGTGACAGCAGTCTGGCTATTAGGCAGTGCTCTCCTCCTCCTCCTGCCTTGCTCAGCCCTGTGACAGTTCGATGTCCATCAGCACCAACACTTCCTCCCCTGTCCCTAGCTGCTCTCATCCCATCCTCCTCTCTGCCCCTTGGCTGTGTGACAGGAGATGCAAGGACACTGCAGGATCTGAGCTTCATCGGGAGATGTAGATGCATGTGAGAACAAGTCTCCTCCTCCAGCTCTCTTCTCCCCCGCTTCACCCACCCTGCTCTCTCCTCCCTCGCTCCACCCACCTGGGTCTCTCCTGCCCCGCTCCACCCACCTGGCTCTCTCCTCCCCCGCTCCACCCACCTGGCTCTCTCCTCCCCCACTCCAGCCACCTGGCTCTCTCCTCCTCCCCTCCACCCACCCGGCTCTCTCCTCCTCCCCTCCACCCACCCGGCTCTCTACTCCTCCCCTCCACCCACCCGGCTCTCTACTCCTCTCCTCCCCCACTCCACCCACCCGGCTCTCTCCTCCCCCACTCCACCCGCCCGGCTCTCTCCTCCTCCCTTCCACCCGCCCGGCTCTCTCCTCCTCCCCTCCATCCACCTGCCTTTCTCCTCCACCCGGCTCTCTCCTCCTCCCCTCCATCCACCTGCCTCTCTCCTCCTCCCGACTCTCTCCTCCCCTGCTCCACCCACCTGGCTCTCTCCTCCCTCCACCCACCTGCCTCTCTCCTCCCCCACTTCACCCACCCAACTCTCTCCTACCCCGCTCCACCCACCTGGCTCTATCCTCCTCTCCTCCACTCACCTGCCTCCTCTCCTCCCCTGCTCCACCCACCTGGCTCTATCCTCCTCCCCTCCACTCACCTGCCTCCTCTCCTCCCCTGCTCCACCCACCTGGCTCTCTCCTCCCCCGCTCCACCCACCCGGCTCTATCCTCCTCCCCTCCACCCACCTGCCTCCTCTCCTCCCCCGCTCCACCCACCTGGCTCTCTCCTCCCCCGCTCCACCCACCTGGCTCTCTCCTCCCCCGCTCCACCCACCTGGCTCTCTCCTCCCCCACTCCAGCCACCTGGCTCTCTCCTCCTCCCCTCCACCCACCCTGCTCTCTACTCCTCCCCTCCACCCACCCGGCTCTCTACTCCTCTCCTCCCCCACTCCACCCACCCAGCTCTCTCCTCCCCCACTCCACCCGCCCGGCTCTCTCCTCCTCCCTTCCACCTGCCCGGCTCTCTCCTCCTCCCCTCCATCCACCTGCCTTTCTCCTCCACCCGGCTCTCTCCTCCTCCCCTCCATCCACCTGCCTCTCTCCTCCTCCCGACTCTCTCCTCCTCCCCTCCATCCACCTGCCTCTCTCCTCCTCCCGACTCTCTCCTCCCCTGCTCCACCCACCTGGCTCTCTCCTCCCTCCACCCACCTGCCTCTCTCCTCCCCCACTTCACCCACCCAACTCTCTCCTACCCCGCTCCACCCACCTGGCTCTATCCTCCACCCACCTGCCTCCCCTCCTCCCCTGCTCCACCCACCTGGCTCTCTCCTCCCCTGCTCCACCCACCTGGCTCTCTCCTCCCTCCACCCACCTGCCTCTCTCCTCCCCCACTTCACCCACCCAACTCTCTCCTACCCCGCTCCACCCACCTGGCTCTATCCTCCACCCACCTGCCTCCCCTCCTCCCCTGCTCCACCCACCTGGCTCTCTCCTCCTTTCTCTCTCCTCCCTTGCTCTCTTCTCCCTCGCTCTACCAACCTGGCTCTCTCCTTCCCCACTCCAACTGCCTGACTCTCTCCTCCCCCGCTCTAATCATCCGGATCTCTCCTCCTCCACTCCTCCCACCTGCCTCTCTCCTCCCCCGCTCCACCCACCCGGCTCTCTCCTCTCCCACTCTGCCCACCCAGCTCTCTTTTCCCCTTCTCCACCCGCCCGGCTCTCTCCCTGCTCAGGAACTTCTGTCCCACCATGCTCTTGCTCTGACAGTACCAGGGAGGACCAGTGCAGTTCAGGGTCAGCAATACAGAGACATGGTCTACCCATCACCTGGCCACAGTTGACCAGTAGATCGCGATAGATGGGTTGCTGATCCCAGATCTAGAGGCAGAAAAAAAACTCAAGACATCCCTAGTGGTGCTGAAATCTCTGTGTGTGAATGAAGCCTGAGGCTTCAGGTACACCAGAGCTCCTAAACACCTGTTTTACAGGCATTTGTCTTTTTTTCTGCCCCTAAATGCCCCTCCATGTTAGCTGCATTGGTCCCATAGTTGCCCAATTAAATAATGCTTTGAGGTTGGGTCCCTTTACTGGATTCCGATTGCCCAGTGAATACAATTAAAAATACCAGCAACATATCTGTTCAGAGCTACATCACCAATCTTGTCTCAAAATATCACCCAGACCATCCTCTCCGCTCCTCCCAAGACCTCCTGCTTCCATGCTCATCTCCAGGACTTCTCTAGAGCCTCTCTAATCCTCTGGTACTCTCCATCCAATTTTCGCCCTACTCTGGCCACCTTGAAGAGATCCCTGAAAACTCACCTCTTCAGGGAAGCCTATTCCACCTCCACATAGCAGACTAACTTTTTATTCTTCTATCAGCTCATCCCTCACAGTTATTTCCTTTTGTACCATTTGCCCCACCCTATTAATTGTAAGCTCTTAGCAGGTTCCTCATAATCTATTATTTTATTGTATTGTAACTGTACTGTCTCCCTTTATTTGGTAAATCACTGCACTAACTGTGGGTGTGATATAAATCCTGTATTATAATAATCAAGTATTAATGTAGGGTGTTACAATAATATTCATAATAATAAGCTGTCATCTTAGGAATCTTTCCAGCTGGAAAATGTGTTTCCTGGAAAAACACTACTTTAATTTTATACTCCTTCAGGTCTGCCGCCTAACATGGATGGCTTGTCTCTAATGATCTACTGATACATTTGCAAATATATTGCCAACTGCCGAAGTGAGAAGGAAAAGTAGGTAAGCGGGGGGGTGGTGGAGTAAGAAAAGATAACATTTACCTAGGCCACCTTAGAAGTATATGGAAACAACCAAGGTATAGGGCGTTAACACAACAATCCCAGGCAGGAGCAGCCAAAGAGCCCCAGGCATTACTACATGGGGCAGGTAACAGAACATGGGGCAAAGGAGCCATCCATGTGCTTACAAATGAACAAAGATGAACCTATGGATTAGGTAAAGCACAGTGTGGTGGCAGAAAGTACACAGGGTTCTGGATTGCAATAATCTATGTATTACAAAATAGTAAAACAGTACAACAGCTCGACGGGGAATCACACCCTATCGGGAAGCTTCCAACAATCAAAGCAAAGAGTCAGCAGTGTGTTGGCCTGAGCTGGAGACAGCTCCTGTCCAGGGGAGTGGAGTGCAGCCTGGCCAGTCTAAGGCAAAGGGGAGCTTTTTGAGTCACAGGAGAAGGCCCTAAGTTTTTCCTACTCCTCCGGAATTTCTCCCTACCGCTAGTGCTGTCCCTGACACGCTGGAGCTCTGTCCCTACACTAGGCACTTTGCTCCAATGCACCCCAAAACCTGGGGGCAGGGAGTTATAAAGACTCTGTGTGACCCAAGATGACCACCAGGGTCACCTAGATCAAGTGTAGCCAATCAGAACACTGCCCCAGAGGACAGAGGTAATCACGGAGAAACTCGATTTGTGACTTCCTCCACCAGCTACATTGCCACTACGGACGAGCACCAAAACTGCACCTGCCTACCTGTAGACTGCACCTGCCTATAAACGGCATGCAAGGAAACATCTCAGAAGTGATCAGCGCAACATAGAAAGTTTCAAGTCAGAAAGAAAACCTTTGGTGGAGGTCTCTAAAGCAATACAGGGAGTATCCTGGAGTAAGGACATATGACTATGTATAGAGTATGAATGCTGTAATGTTCACCTGGTCTTGGACAACTGGGCATCTCAACATTGTCAGATGAGGGTTCAATCAGGCACACGGGAGCAGCTGCAATGTAAATAGAGATAATACAGTATAGAAAACTATGCCCATACAGTGAGCTCAAATGAGTCAAACTGTACAATTCAAAGGTGTTAACAAATCCATAGATCTGAAGTCAGGTAATTATCAAACTGCTTTATGGTTAGACCAAGGGAAAAAGAGGGTATTCTACTGCCATCCTCCTCCTCCGGAAAGGCAATCCACCTTGTAGGACAGATACCAAAGCTTTTATTGCATGCTGCACATATTCAGGGACTGAGGGTAAACCAGCAATGAAGAAGCAACAGAACCCTTTGAACTTCTGATATGAACATTAACATCCTTTTAATGTGTAGCCAGCACATATGGCTCTGGGATGGGAAAGACCAGGCATTACATGACGAAGAGCAGGTAGATGTGTCCCATTCCAGTAAATAATACATCTCATCCAAAACAAAAAATTAACAAAAGTGTATATAGAGAGGCAAAATTGTAGTAGGGAACAGGCCATCTCATACAAAGCAAACAAAATGTCACATGCCTGATATGGGCCTCCCAGATATCTCTTTAGGCTTCGGGTACACTGCTGCTCCTAAATGTTAGTTGAGGAGCTTTTGGCATTTTTTTCCAAAGCCTCTGAACTCAACTTAACTAAAGCCTATATGTGAATGTACACATAGGCTTCTGTCAGAGTTTAGGGATAGGTAAACATCCCTCCAGAATTCAGAAGAATCGTGTAGAGGAGAGGAAAATTTTGGCCACAATATACCAAACGTGCCTAATTGCTAGTTTTGTTTAGCAGTTGGGAATTGATTCATTTCAGTGGGAAGTGCTCTGGGCAATGGAATTAATAAACTTCAAGTGCTAAACGTGGCAAAAAATATGGCAAAAATGTGGTACCCCTTTTTTGCCACTTTTAACATTTTTCTGCTGCAAGGAGAGTTATGTTTGGGGCTGGCCAGTGTACACGTAGTTTAAAGAAGATTCAGAGATACAATGGGCAACAAAAGTTGGAATGAACTTAACATCAAATAATGGGGAGTGTACAAAACCATGGTCCCCTGGTAAGTAACCAGGAGCATTGCTTTCATGGCACAGTCCTCCATGTGGGAAGTTCCAGTGTGGATATGCAGAGTTGCTGGTTCCTGTGAACTGAGGTACTCGTGAAGAAAATCCAATAACAGCAACACAAAATATAATAGGTAAGAAGGAGAAGTTACACAAACAGAACACATGTAGCATATCTAACTTAATAGAACACTCACAGAGGGCGGACACTGCAGTAGCAGCCATCAGCTTATGTATTTTTTGTTCAGCCGGCTACTGTCTAATTGGCAATCCTTTCACAGAGTCGACAGTGCGGTGCCCACTCCCCTCCTCCTGCTGGTGCCCCCAACTCCTACCATGCTTCCCAGGATCTCCACTCTTAACTGAGCCTGAGAACACATCCTCTGGCTAAGGGAGGGAAAGCACTGTGAGACCAAGACAAATCCATGCCTCGATCTCTAAACAGCCAGGGGCACATCTAACAAAGCCAAACTGTGTTTGGTTAGATGGAGTGAGAGACATCTGTGGTCTTTGAAACCCCTAATGTCTCCATAAAGAGTACCTGTCACTTACTCCCTTATTATTTCATGACTTGATTACTGTAACTCCCTCCTCACCGGCTTACTTCACCGCAGGCAATCCCCGCTTCAGTCCATCTTGAATGCTGCGGCCAGACTCATCCACCTCACAAACCGCTCCGTATCCGCCACCCTCCTCTGCCAATCCCTCCAGTGGCTTCCGATTGCCCAACGGCTAATATTCAAAATGCTAACATTGATGTACAAAGCTGTTCATAATACTTGCCCAAACTACATCACCAATCTGGTATCCAAATACCACCCAAACCGTACAAGACCTCCTACTCTCTAGTTCCCTGGTCTCCTCCTCCCATGCCCATCCCCAAGACTTCTCCAGGGCTTCCCCCATCCTCTGGAACTCCCTACCCCAATCCATCAGATCATAACCTACTCTCCTCACCTTTAGGCGCTCCCTGAAGACCCATCTCTTCAGGGAAGCCTACCCCTCAGCTACTTACTGAACTCCTCCACTCTTCCTACCACTTCATCCCCCACAGTTATTTCCTCCTGTAAGACTATCCCCTCCCTCCTAGATTGTAAGCTCCAAGAAGCAGGGCCCTCGAACCCCTCGTGTATTGAATCGTATTGTTACTGTACTGTCTTGTGTACTTTCTCCCATTGTAATGTACAGCACTGAGCAAACTGTTGGCGCTATATAAATACTGTATAATAATAATAATACCCAGTGCTATCAGATCGGGGTTTATTAACCCCTTGTGATACAAATAAAGTAAAACTAAATGTAAAAAAAGAAAAATGTTTTAAAAATTAAAATTATAATAAAATATATTGAAATAAAAACAATTGCCATAAACCCTGTTAACCCCGCACACCTGCACAAACACGTATGTAAATCGCGGTCGCACTACATGTGTGACATATCACCGCATACCTCACAGTGAGAACAATAGCCCAGGAGACCCCAGTTAACTCTAAACTGATGAGCTGCAAATGCTTGTAAAGCATCACCTGTGTTACGATTGTGTGCGCCCACAATATCACCAAAAAACTAAAAGACTGCCCAAAACCTAAGACATGAAATATTTATCTTTTTACTCAAAAAAAGTCATCTTTTACATTATAAGCAAAAGTGGGTATTATCTTGAGTGTTTTTGCACTAAAATTCTTTTTATTATATTTTTTTCTTGACAATTTGCATTTAGTAAACAGTTGCGCAAATATCACGTGACATAAACATTTGCAACTACACAGCTTTTTATTCTGCAAGGCCTCTGCTTTCAGAAAATATATAATGATCTGGGGGTTTAAGTAATTTTATTGCCAAAAAATGAACCAAAATTGTTCTGGAGCCGCACTGGTAAAGAGGCACTCTATCCCTATACTAGATACTCATCAAAAGGTATTCATTTGGTCCCATTACAGTGGTCCATAGGGAACCGACATCTTTCTGAGGTTTTCCCCCTATAACATGTATTGCACTTGCATGTACATTGGTTATATCTAATCTGCTGATCTCATTCATGTAGTGTTCCTCGTCTCTTGATATTACCATTATAGTCCATTGAACTGTGTGTTTTGCTACAAATAGTTGTATTTCCCTAAGAAATAACTTGAGACGTTTTTAAAGGTATTCAATACAATTGTGGCTATTCCATTGCAGTGTCCATTGCCTTTATTGTGCTCTTTGCTGATATTCTTGGCAATTGGGTTGGTAAGCGCTGCTCTGTCTAAACATGTCTGAACCTGGAGTGTCAGAAGGGTGGGGGAGCTTGCAAGGTCAGGGCAGCAACAGGGGACAGACATCATCTAGTGGCCCCTACTGGAGTAGTGCTACTGATCTATCTATATTAACCCCTTCCCGCCGGCGCCTCCCGGCCCTTTAAGCATTTCAGAAGTTGGGAGGCGGGACGGGCGGGGTTTAGGGATCATGTGACCGCCGTGACGCATCATCACGGCGGTCACATGATCGGGAAAGGTCCCGATCGAAAGAGCAGACCGGGACCTTTCCGTGAGTACCAGATATCTGTGCTGGGAGTGCGCAGGGTGCGTGCTTTCAGCACATATGTTTTTTGTTAATTACACGCAAATGTACGGCTCGGAGTCTAGGCGTGAAGAGGTTAAATTAGTAAATCTAACATTTAAATATTATATGTATATTTAGCCCATATTTTATATCTTCTTTTACTCTCCCACAATACACTGATGGAAATCCCATTGTTAGCTTTGAGACAACACAAGACAATTTGTTTCCTCAAAAGCTTGGACCCTGATACTCATTGTGTTTGTATTGTTCTTCCTGCAGACAGTGAAAACTGCATGAAATGTCCTGATGATGAATGGCCCAATGAGAAGAAGGATCGGTGTGTTCCAAAATTGGTGGAATTTCTCTCCTACACTGATGACACCATTGTGGCAGTATTTTCAGCCGTCTCCATCCTCTGTTGTCTTCTGACTGGTTTAATATTGGGAATATTTATACATTACCAAGACACCCCCATTGTTAAAGCCAATAACCGTAACCTAAGCCATCTTCTCCTGGTCTCCATCATGCTGAGCTTCCCTTGTGTCTTCTTGTTCCTCGGCCATCCAGTAGATGTAACCTGCATGTTGCGTGTCACCTCTTTTGGTGTCATCTTCTCAGTTGCTGTCTCATCTTTACTTGCCAAAAGTATCATGGTGTGTTTTGCTTTTAAAGCCACCAAACCTGGGAGCCACTGGAAGAAATGGATGGGAGCTAAACTGGCCAATCTTATCATTTGTGTATTTTCAATGGTTCAAGTCATAATCTGTGTCACTTGGTTGTCTATTTCTCCTCCCTTCCAGGATCAGGACACTCACTCTTATCAGGGAAATATCATCATTCAGTGTAATGAGGGTTCAGTTATCGGCTTCTACTCTGTCCTGGGATATATGGGGCTTCTGGCAGCTGTGAGTTTCATTATAGCATTTTTAGCCAGAACATTACCGGACAGATTTAATGAGGCCAAGCACATCACCTTCAGCATGCTAGTGTTCTGCAGTGTCTGGATCGCCATGATCCCGGCCTATCTGAGCACCAGAGGGAAATACATGGTGGCTGTGGAGGTGTTTGCTATAATGGCATCAAGTACTGGACTTCTTGGCTGTATATTTTTCCACAAATGTTACATAATTCTGTTCAGACCTGACCTGAATACAAAAACAGTTATCCACTAATATTTATGGAGGAACACTGGGCTACCAGTAGCTATAGCTTCATGTCGAATATTGTTAATTTTAGTATTTTGTTAGTGTATTGAGAATGATAACTTTAAACATTTACTACTTACCTCTCAGGTTGATGGTTAGTCTAATTTTTGCTCTCTTGAAGAACTAAGAACACCGCCAGTATCTGACACTTTGGGTTATGGGAGACCTTGTCTCCTGCTGGGTGTAGTAGTTCCTCCCACTGGCAGTTATATCGCTATAGAACAAAGTAGTCACTTTGTGATGTTTTTGTTCCCCTCTGGACACTGGTTTCTCCTTATTAAGTGTCAGATACCATCACCACCCATCGCTTTTCAAGATGGTAAAAATTTTACCCTCCATAAATGTAAATTATTAAACATGTTCTTTAATAAGCTGCTAATGTCAGTGGAACACTTTGTTGTTTAACCACCCAGCCAGTGCCAGCCAAAGGGTATGTGGGTTCAGGAGCAAAGCAGTGCTGAAGGCAGGAGGCTGATGTAAAAGAGAGCTTTCCTTTGAGCCAATCAATCTGCGGGTTGTGAGCCCTCAGCCATGCAATTCCAAGGATTACAGGAAACATAGGTTAACAAAGTACATCAAAGCAGAGGACTTCTTGGTGACCACAGTCTGTCAGCGTAAAGATAGGTATAGTCTCTTGAGTAGAAGGCCCTAATCGGGGGGTGGTACCATCAGACAGATGAACTTCCAGTTTTGGTTCTTGAAATTAAGAGGTATCTGTAGTTTATTTGCCAAAGTAATGTCCAGAAAGCAACTGCATGATCTAGAGTCAATTATTGCCTGAACTTTGACTTCCCCTTCTGCCACCTGTAAGGAGATGGGAAGAGTGATATGAGCAAAGGAAGATCCAGAGAATAGGAAGTAGGCAGGACAAGGTGAAGTGGACTTACTAGGTTTCACTGGTCTGTTGTGTAGGAGGTGTCCAGCTCCACCACAGTAGAGACAGAGATTAGCCTGTTGGCAGCACATTTTCTTCTCAGGAGTCATAGTGGAATGTACCAGGCCAATTTGCATAGGTTCTCCCTTCGAAGCAGCAGCCGGAGAGGAGGCATACATATACATAGTGATAGAAGGAACCTTGGGCAGCATCCAAGTGTGCATGAAGGTATGAGTTTGTTCTGACCACCGTTCCCGCAGGCATCAATCAAGTTGGATAGCCAACTGGATGAGGCCTTCTAATAAAGTATGAACCCCCACTCTGGCCAATTCATCCTTGAGTTCTTTGGACAGGCCAGGCCACTACTGATATCTTACAGCAGCTTCATTCCAACCCATGTCTGCAGACCATTTACTGAAGTCGACAGTATAGTCCTCCACAGCTTCACGCCCTTGCTGAAGGGAATGAATTGCATCAACAGTTGCCCCATGGCTTTAAAGAACATGGAGACAGAATTGAGGACAAGACTCTTTTGCTCCAACAGGTTGTGGGCCCACGGCTGAGGTTCATCAGAGAGAAGGGAGATGAAAAACACCAACTTTACAGTTTCAAGGGAAAAAGTCCTTGGCTGGAGTGCCAGATATAGTTTTCAGGCTTTCTTGAAGGCCCTTAATATCCTTTGGTCACCTGAGAATCGTTCAGGAACAGTCACCCTTGGTTTTGGAGGAGGTACCATCACAGTGGGGGAAACAACTGAATGTTCCTGAGCAGGAACAGCAGATACTGCAGATGTGGCAGGTAGGCTCTGATCAGTGGGAGCAGTAGACATAGAAAGATTCTGCAGGTAATCCTTCAATTGATAATATCCCTCTTGCAAGTTCTTTAACGCCTGAGTGAGGGTTGCAAATTGCTTACATAAAACCTCTAATGGGAAACCATCTCAGTCATGTACTTAGTTGGAGACCAAACAGACGAGAGGGGAAAATAATTATTTCCCCACTGCAGATTTTATACAGTTGCCCACTTACAAAACAATGAAGGGTCTATAATGTAATCATAGTTGTATTTTAAATGCTAGAGACAGAATATCAACCAAAAATCCAGAAAAAACAGATGATACAAATGTTATAAATTGAGTTGCAGTTCAGTGAGTAAAATAAGTATTTGATCCCCTACCAACCAACAATAATTCTGGCTCCCACAGACTGTGTATGTGCTTATGTGGCACACACATTAGTCCTGTCAATTTAAGAAAGTGATCCTAACGACAACTCGTGTATAAAAGACACCTGTCCACAGAATCTCTTTCATGGGCACCACTGTGGGCAAGACCAAAGAACTGTCAAAGGATGTCAGGGACAAGATTGTAGACCCCCACAAGACTGGAATGGGCTCTAAGACCATCAGCAAGAAGCTTGGTGAGAAGGAGACAACTATTAAACTGATTATTCACAAATGGAAGAAATACAAAATCAATTGCCCTCGGTCTGGAGCTCCATGCATGTTTTTACCTCATGGGGTAAGGATGATCATTAGATGGGGTAAGGATGATCATGAGAAAAGTGAGGGACCAACTCAGAACTACATGGGAGGAGCTTGTGAATAATCTCAAGGCAGCTGGGACACAGTCACCAAAAAAAACCCATTGGTAACACAATTTTCCGCCATGAATTTAAATCCTGCAGAACCCACAAGGTCTCCTTCCTCAAGAAGGCACATGCACAGGCCCACCTGAAGTTTGCCAATAAACATCTAAATGATTCAGAGAAGGATTGGGAGAAAGTGCTGTGGTAAGATGATACCAAAGCTGAGCTTTTTGGCATTAACTTGACTTGCTGTGTTTTGAGGAAAAAAAATATGCTGACTATGACCATAAGAACACCATCCCTACAGTCAAGCATGGAGGTGGAAACATTATACTTTGGGGCTGCTTCTCTGCTAAAGGTACAGGCTGACTTTGCCACATTAAGGGGCCAATGGATGGGACCATGTATTGTAAAATCGTGGATGAGAACCTTCTTCCCTCAGCCAGAACACTGAAGATGGGTGGTGGATGGGTCTTCCAGAATGAGAATGTCCCAAAACATACCACCAAGGCAACAAAGGAGTGGCTCAAGAAGAAGCACATTAAGGTCATGGAATGCCCTAGACAGTCTCCAGACCTTAATCCTACAGAAAATTTATGGAGGGAGCTGAAACTTCGAGTTACCAAGTGACAGCCAAGAAACCTGAAGGATTTAGAGATCTGTGAAGAAGAGTGGTCCCAAATCCCTCTTGAGATGTGTGCAAACCAGGTAACCAACTACAAGAAACGTCATACCTCAGTACTTGGAGGAGAAACTCTTGTTGGCAAGCACAAAGTCATGTTTTGCTTGTGGATCGAAAACTTATTTTACTCACTGAACTGCAACTCAAGTTATAACATTTGTATTGTGTTTTTTTCTGGATTTTTGGTTGATATTCTGTCTCTATCAGTTAAAATATATCTATGATAACATACAGTTGCAAGAAAAAGTATGTGAACCCCTTGGGATTACGTGGAGTTTTGCATGAATTGGGCATAAAATGTGCTCTGAACGTCATCTAAGTCACAACAATAGAAGAACACAGTCTGCTGAACATAATACTCCACAAAAATTAGATGCTGCCATGGTTTAATTGCACATAACATGTAAACACTCACAGTGCAGGGAGGAAAAAGTATGTGAACCTTTGGACTTAATAACTGGTTGACCCTCCTTTGGCAGCAATAACCTCAACCAAACGTTTCCTGTAGTTGCAGATCAGACCTGCACAACGATCTGGAGTCATTTTGGACCACTCCTCTTCACAAAACTGTTTCAGTGTAGCAATATTCTTGGGATGTCTGGTGTGAATCGCTCTCTTAAGGTCATGCCACAGCATTTCAATCGGGTTGAGGTCAGGACTCTGACTGGGCCACTCCAGAAGGCGTATTCTGTGCTGTTGCAGCCATTGTTTTGTTGAATTACTTGTATGCTTTGGGTCATTGTCCTGTTGCATCACCCATCCTCTGCGGAGCTTCAGTTGGCGGACAGATGGTCGTACGTTTTCCTGCAAAATGTCTTGATAAACTCTGGAATTCATTTTCCCATCAATGACAACAATCCGTTCAGGCCCTGAGGCAGCAAAGCAGCCCCAAACCATGATGCTCCCTCCGCCATGTTTTACAGTGGGGATGAGGTTTTGATGTTGGTGTGCTGTGCCATTTTTTCTCCACACATAGTGTTGTGTGTTCTTCCCAAACAACTCAATCTTGGTTTCACCTGTCCACAGTATATTTTGTCAGTAGTGCTGTGGAACATCCAGGTGCTCTTTTGCAAACTTCAAACGTGCTGCAATCTTCTTTTTGGACAGCAATGGCTTCCTCCGTGGTGTCCTCCCATGTACTCCATTCTTGTTTAATGTTTTTCTTATTGTAGATGTGTCAACAAAAATGTTAGCATGTGCCAGAGATTTCTGTAGGTCTTTAGCTGACACTCTGGGATTCTTCTTTACCTCATGCAGCATTCTGCGCTTTGCTCTTGCAGTCGCCTTGGGAGAGTAGCAACAGTGCTAAACTTTCTCCATTTGTAGACAGTCTGTCTTACCGTGGACACATCAACATCAAGGCTTTTGGAGATACTTTTGTAACCCTTTCCAGCTTCATGCAAGTCAACAATTCTTGATCGTAGGTCTTCTGAGAGCTCTTTTCTGCAAGGCATGGTTCACATTAGACAGTGCTTCTTGAAACCAGTAAACCCAAAACAGGTGTGTGTTTTTTAAGGGCAGGACAGCTGCCAGCAACACATCCAATATCATCACACTGATTGGAGTCAAGGTTGGCTCACTCCTGGCTCCAATTAGCTCTGGGAGAAGTCATTAAGCTAGGGCCTCACATACTTTTTCCTCCCTGCACTGTGAATGTTTACATGTTATGTGCAATTAAACCATGGCAACATCTAATATTTGTGTAGTATTATGTTCAGCAGACTGTGTTCTTCTATTGTTGTGACTTAGATGACGTTCACAGCACATTTTATGCCCAATTAATGCAAAACTCCACGTAATCCCAAGGGGTTCACATACTTTTTCTTGCAACTGTATATAGACCTGTTATTTCTTTGTAAGTGGACAAACTTACAATATCTGCAGGGGATCAAATAATTATTTTCCACATTGTATGCAGTATATACTGTGTGGATATATATATATATACACATTATGTATATACAGTATGTGTATATATAAAATATACAGTTGTGTTCAAAATAATAGCAGTGTGTTAAAAAAGTGAATAAAGCTGAAAATCCTAACAGATTTTATTTCCATCCACACAAATGCATTGGGAACACGACACATTCTATTACAAATCAAAACATGAAAAATACATCAAATTTGTGTTGTTCCTCTAAAAAAAAAAAATTGAAGAAAAGTGAATATTAGACGGTTCAAAAAAATTGCAGTGTTTGTATTCCTCTTTACAAACTCAAACATTCACTATATAAACTGAAAAAAACTTGAATCACTTCATGAATATTTGGTTGTAGTCGCACTGTTTCTGAGAACTGCTGTACATCTGTGTTGCATGGAGTCACCCAACTTCTGGCCCCTGTGATCAGGTATTCCAGCCCAGGATGATTGGACCACATTCCACAGTTCTTCTTGATTTCTTGGTTTTGCCTCAGAAACGGCATTTTTGATGTCACCCCACAAGTTTTCTATTGGATGAAGATCCGGGGATTGGGCTGGCCACTCCATAACGTCCATCTTGTTGGTCTGGAACCAAGATGTTGCACCTTTACTGGTGTGTTTGGGGTCGTTGTCTTGTTGGAACACCCATTTCAAGGGCATTTCCTCTTCAGCATAAGGCAGCATGACCTCTTCAAGTATTCTGATGTCTTCAAACTGATCCATGATCCCTGGTATGCGATAAATAGGCCCAACACCGTAGTATGAGAAACATCCCTAGATCATGATGCTTGCACCACCATGCTTCACGGTCTTCATAGTGTACTGTGGCTTGAATTCAGTGTTTGGGGGTCGTCTGACAAACTGTCTCCGGCCACTAGACCCAAAAAGAACAATCTTACTTTCATCAGTCCACAAAATGTTGCTACATTTCTCTTTAGGACAGTCAATGTGCTCTTTGGCAGATTGTAACCTCTTCAGCACACGTCTTTTTCCCAACAGTGGGACTTTGCGGGGGCTTCTTGCAGATAGCTTGGCTTCACATAGGTGTCTTCTAATTGTAACAGTCCTCACAGGGAACGTCACACCTTCTTTCATCTTCCTGGAGGTGATTGTTGGCTGAGTCCGCGCCATTTTGGTTATTCTTCTATCCATTCCAATGGTAGTTTTTTGCTTTCTTCCACGTCTTTCAGGTTTTGGTTTCCATTTTAAAGCATTTGAGATCATTTTAAATTATTTGCCATGTAGAAATATCATTTCTACCAAAAACAGTGATTGATCCGGTTAGTGATGTCTGACTGCTATTATTTTGAACACAACTGTGTATATATATATATATATATATATATATATATATATATATATATATATATGTGGCTGGTTGAACAAAAATAGTGACTTATGTATGGACTGCCTTACTGAGCCTACCGTAAAGTGTAAGTTCACCTTTATAAAAAAAATTTGTAAGGTGACATAACACTTCACCCTTCCCACCCCACCCCCCCCCCCCAGCCCCGCTGTACTTACCTCGCATGATCCTGCGCCGTCCGGTTCCCACATGCCACGTGGTTTAATCTCCTCTCTGCACTGTGCAACCAGTACAGACCAGACGGATTCTAATTGGTCAGCACTGTCACATGAATGGCACTTCCTGTCAGCACTGCAAGGAGAGGAGAGAAAGCCACAAGGATTCCAATCCTGATTAGTGGAGCTGCATGCAGAAGCCTGACAGTGCAGGATTGTGGGAGGTAAGTACAGTGGGAAAGGGGGGGTGGATAGGGGTCCAGTGTTAGGTCATCTTACAGATTTTCTATAAAGGTGAACTTACACTTTAAGGAAGAACTTCATTAAAACCAACAGTTGAGACAATGAACACCTTAATCAGGTCTATGTACGGCATAATGTATAAAGTACATGGGTCAGGAGGAAGTGAAAAAAAGAAAACCGGACAGAATGTAGCAGTCAGGATGAGCGCCATGTTCACATCGGAGTTCTCCCTTATATCAAAGTCAACAGTATTCCCCCTACACATCAGAGTCCCCCTTATATCAGTGTCTTCAAAGCCCCACCTTACATCAGAGTCCCCCTTAAATCTGTGTCTTCAAAGCCCCACCTTACATCAGAGTCCCCCTTAAATCTGTGTCTTCAAAGCCCCACCTTACATCAGAGTCCCCCTTAAATCTGTGTCTTCAAAGCCCCACCTTACACCAGAGCCAGGCAGAGTTCCCCTTTCACCACTGGCAGATGGCTGGTATGAAAAGGCTTTCAAAATAATTCCCTTGTTGCTGGATCTTAGCACAGTTCCAGAGCCAGCCAATTAGCGAACTGCCAGGTTCAGCCGAAATTCATGCGGTGGAGTGAGTGAATATAAGCCGTGCCGGATAAGTGTCATGATGTCACAGTACAAGGGCACACCCGGACCTGCCCATGCCCACACCCGGACCTGCCCACACCCAGACCTGCCCTGCTGCCTGATCTGAGACCGAGCCCCACAATTCTCTCATAGGATGGCTCCATAACTGAGCATGTGCAGGTCAGAGCTGATGACAAGGGGGTGGGGGATTAGGGCTCTTTTCTCCTGTCTGCATTTATGGATGGGAGAAAAGTGCCTGTTTTTTTTACAAACCATATGTACATTTACAGACCATTGACAACACACGACCAATGTGATTCTTTGTTTCGTGGCCATGACAAAAATAATCCCCTCTGTTGCTTTCTGTGGGCACAGTGCCTGATGACCGAGTTCTAGTCAAGTGAATGGGGCTGCTCTGCAAGCACTGCACAACTGCATGCAATATATATGGCTGAGGTGTGCTAATGTGGCTTTCAAGGGGTTAACCGCTTCCTGTCCATCCTACAGCAGTAATACTGCTACAGGGCGGCACAGGTGGGCATAATCACGTGATTTTGCATTTCCAGGCAGGGGGTGCATGCAACCAACCCACGCTGCTATTCATGGCCTCGGCTGTCAATCACCGGGTCCCGGAAGGTGATTACTCGGCAGCACCTGGTGATCAAAGAGAATTACCGATGGAGGGAGAGAACTGTAAGTATACAACACAGATCTCTCCCCTGTCAGCTCCTGTACACTGCTTTGTATGGCTCTGAATAGCAGTGTGTTTACAGTGAAGCAGACACACAACACATAGTAAAACAGCACACAGTTAACCCTTTGATGGCCACTCATGTTAACCCCTTCCTGCCCAGTGCCATTAGTACAGTGTCAGTGCTTTTTAATAGCACTGATCACTGTATTGGTGTCACTGGGGATGTCAGTGGCAGTTAGTCAGTCCCCCCCAGTGTCAGAATGTCTGCCGCAGTCCCACTGTAAGGCGCTGATTGCCGCCATTACTAGTAAAAAAAAATTCCAGTCTATATACCGCCATTGGTAGAATCTATAACTTTCACATAAACCAATTAATTTACACATATTGGGTTTATTTTTAGCAGACATGTCGCAGAATACATTTTGGCCTAAATGTATGCCGAAATTTGATTTTTTTTATTGGACATGTTTAATAGCAAAAAGTCCAAAATATAGTTTTTTTCTCAAATTTGCCTTGTCTTTTTTTGTTTATATAGCAAAAAATTAAAAATGCAGAGACGATCAAATACCACCAAAAGAAAGCTATATTTGTTAGGAAAAAAGGAAGTAAATTTAATTTGGCTGCAGCATTGCATGACCGCGCAATTGTCAGTTAAAGTAATGCAGCTCTGTATCGCAAAAAATGGCCTTGTTATACAGAAGCAAGACAAACTTGTGAGTTAAAAATCTATCAATTTATCCAACTAGTAGTTGGTCAGCCATCCCCACTAGTACTTCAGGTGTCCCTGGACATGAAACCAACTCTGAAGGTTTGTGAAACCTTCTAGAACACTGAGGGGGAAAGAAGGGAGGAAGACGGAGACAGGTCTCAGGGAGGGGGAGAAAAGGGAGGAAGACGGAGACAGGTCTCAGGGAGGGGGAGAAAAGGGAAGAAGACGGGGACAGGTCTCAGGGAGGGGGAGAGAAAAGAAGAAGATGGGGACAGGTCTCAGGGAGGGGAAGAGAAGAAGACGGGGACAGGTCTCAAGGAGGGGGGAGAGAAAGGAGGAAGACAGGAAGACGGAGACAGGTCTCAGGGAGGGGGAGAGAAAGGAGGAAGATGGGGAAAGAAGGGAGAAAGACGGAGACAGGTCTCAGGGAGGGGGAGAAAAGGGAAGAAGATGGGGACAGGTCTCAGGGAGGGGGAGAGAAGAGAAGAAGACGGGGACAGGTCTCAAGGAGGGGGGAGAGAAAGGAGGAAGACAGGAAGATGGAGACAGGTCTCAGGGAGGGGGAGAGAAGGGAGAAAGACAGAGACAGGTCTCAGGGAGGGGGAGAGAAGGGAGAAAGATAGAGACAGGTCTCAGGGAGGGGGAGAGAAGGGAGAAAGACAGAGACAGGTCTCAGGGAGGGGGGGGATAAGGGAGAAAGACAGAGACAGGTCTCAGGGAGGGGGAGAGAAGGGAGAAAGACAGAGACAGGTCTCAGGGAGGGAGGAAGACAGGGACAGGTCTCAGGGAGGGGGAGAGAAGGGAGGAAGACGGGGACAGGTCTCAGGGAGGGGGAGAGAAGGGAGAAAGACGGGGACAGGTCTCAGGGAGGGGGAGAGAAGGGAGAAAGACAGAGACAGGTCTCAGGGAGGGGGAGAGAAGGGAGAAAGACAGAGACAAGTTTCAGGGAGGGGGGGATAAGGGAGAAAGACAGAGACAAGTTTCAGGGAGGGAGGAAGACAGTATACATGGGGAGTTGCCTGAGTGGATGCAACTGCAATCTGGGGGGGGGCATAGCCAACCCCATCACCCCCCTAGATCCAGCTATATATACACAGTTGTGTTCAAAATAATAGCAGTCAGACATCACTAACCGGATCAATCGCTGTTTTTGGTAGAAATGATATTTCTACATGGCAAATAATTTCCTAGCAGGTGTAGTAGAGTCATAGAAATCCAACAGACCCAACAGTCATGACATGCATGCTGCTGATTCTGTGTCATTGAATCACTCATTGAAAGGGGCGTGTTCAAAATAATAGCCGTGTGGAGTTCTATTAGTGAGGTCATTCATTCTTTGACAAACAGGTGGCAATTATTGCCCTTATTTAAGGAAGGAAGGCAGCAAATGTTGTACATGCTGGTTACAGTGCATTTCTCTCTGAAATTCTGAGGAAAATGGGTCGTTCCAGACATTGTTCAGAAGAACAGAGTACCTTGATTAAAAAGTTGATTGAGAGGGGAAAACATATAAAGAAGTGCAGAAAATGATCGGCTGCTCAGCTAAAATGATGGCAAATGCTTTAAAATAGCAACCAAAACCTGAAAGACGTGGAAGAAAGCCAAAAACTACCATTGGAATGGATAGAAAATAGCCAAAATGGTGCGGACTCAGCCAACAATCAGCTCCAGGAAGATGAAAGAAGGTGTGACGTTCCCTGTGAGGACTGTTACAATTAGAAGACACCTATGTGAAGCCAAGCTATCTGCAAGAAGTCCCCGCAAAGTCCCACTGTTGGGAAAAAGACGTGCTGTAGAGGTTTTCAATCTGCCAAAGAGCACATTGACTGGCCTAAAGAGAAATGGCCCAACATTTTGTGGACTGATGAAAGTAAGATTGTTCTTTTTGGGTCTAGTGGGCGGAGACAGTTTGTCAGACGACCCCCAAACACTGAATTCAAGCCACAGTACACTGTGAAGACCGTGAAGCATGGTGGTTCAAGCATCATGATATGGGGATGTTTCTCATACTACGGTGTTGGGCCTATTTATCGCATACCAGGGATCATGGATCAGTTTGAATACATCAGAATACTTGAAGAGGTCATGCTGCCTTATGCTGAAGAGGAAATGCCCTTGAAATGGGTGTTCCAACAAGACAACGACCCCAAACACACCAGTAAAGGTGCAACATCTTGGTTCCAGACCAACAAGATGGACGTTATGGAGTGGCCAGCCCAATCCCCGGATCTTCATCCAATAGAAAACTTGTGGGGTGACATCAAAAATGCAGTTTCTGAGGCTAAACCAAGAAATAGAGAAGAACTGTGGAATGAAGTCCAATCATCCTGGGCTGGAATACCTGATCACAGGGGCCAGAAGTTGGGTGACTCCATGCAACACAGATGTATAGCAAAAAAAGACTTGATCCTCCTGCGCTCTTATGTAGGGCAGAAACAATATATAAAATATAAACTAGAATAAAAGATAAAAAAATTATTAGGACAGCCGCTAGCATCCTATCCTATACCATATAGGTCTAAAATCATAAACACATAAAATTGATGCAGCGCTAATCCTCATGTAAAAAAACAATGTACTGTGTAAGAACAAATAAGATCAAATGATAATCACACAACACACGTGCCCCCAATCCACATAGGGATATATAAACTCGTGACCCATATGAGATCAGAAACATACACCATGTGAAACACATATAAAACATATACACCGTGTTCCAAATTATTCTGCAAATGATATTTTTCTCATTTCCCTAAATAATTGATGTAAATAACAGTCGGCATAATTCTCAGGTTACAACTAGAAGAGTACAATTCACATTTTATTGAACAAACCTAATGATAACAGGATTTTTGTTCCAAATTATTCCGCACAGGAAGTTTCAAAACACTTTATAGGTTGTAAAGAACTGAAAATTGTCATTTGTTGTGTTTGCAGCATATTTACTGAAATCAAAAGCTATTTCAATCAAACCTTTAACAACATTATAACTTTGTAAACATTTGAAGCGGTCACGTTACATTGTAACATAGGAGCCCTTATTTGATAGCAGATCACAAGTCTCGCATCCATTGAACTTGGGAGTTTTTGGACAGTTTCTGCTTGAATTTGATTGCCAGATGTCAGAATAGCCTCCCAGAGCTGGTGTTTGGATGTAAACTGCCTCCCACCCTCATAGATCTTTTCCTTGAGGATGCTCCAAAGGTTCTCAATAGGATTGAGAATAGAGGCCACACCATGACTTTCTCTCCTTTTATCCCCATAGCAGCCATTGATGCAGAGGTATTCTTTGCAGCATGAGATGGTGCATTGTCATGCATGAAGATGATTTTATTACGGAAAGCATAGTTCTTCCTTCTGTACCAGGGAAAAAAGTGGTCCGTCATAAACTCCACATACTTTGCAGAGGTCATCTTTACACCTTCGGGGACCCTAAAGGGGCCGACCAGCTCTGTTCCCATGATTCTGGCCCAAAACATGGCTCCACCACCGCCTTGCTGATGTCGCAGCCTTGTTGGAACAGGGTGGCCATCCACCAACCATCCACGGTTGCACAGCCCTCATCAGTGAACAGGACTGTTTGAAAATTAGTCTTCATGTATTTTTCTGCCCAATGCAGCCGTTCCTGCTTGTGAGCATTGGTTAGTGGTGGCCGAATAGAAGGTTTATGCACAGTTGCAAGACTCTGGAGGACTCTACACCTTGATGTCCGTGGGACTCCAGAGGCACCAGCAGCTTCAAATATCTGTTTGCTGCTATGTGATGGCATTTTAGCAGCTGCTCTCTTGATCCCTCCAGAGTAGTGCACGGTTACTATGGTAACACTGTATTTCTCTGGGCACTGTGTGTATATTATATATCATAATAGAGAAAAATATAACTTTGTCACTAGTCCATTTCCCTGATCACTGCTACACCAGTTCTGTAATGACATTGTACTGCACTGGTACTAGTATGTTAACCACTTTCCTACTGGGCACTTTACAGAAAGGATTAAAACTGCATTATGTTCTTTTTTTAAAAAGGTGTTTGGCGGTATGAGTAGAGTTGGTGCTTGTTCTGGCTTAAAAGAATTGTTCAGTGAGAGGCAATAGAGGGTTAAAAGGGAGGTGTGAAAATGTTATTTAATTTTTTTTTTCCAAGTGGGAGAGAGATGAATGTGGAAAGTGAAGTTTTGCTACTACTTGATGAAAGTATGCATGGCTGGATTAATGGAGGGGCTGTTGGAGCTGCAGCTCTAAATCTCTATCTTAGAGGCTCACCAGGGGTGACAGACCCTTTGGGCACTACCCAGAGGCTCCTGGTACCTGCTGCAGTAGAGGAAAGCTGACAGTTGGGGGTGATCAGTGCGATGGAGGAGAAATACAAGCACCAATCTCCCTCTATAATACTCTAAGAAGCAGCTGAAGGCCACTTCTCTGCTCCCTCCCATGGCTTTCAGCTGCTTCATGGAGAGCCATAGAGGGAGACCAGTGCCTGTAATTGCTGCTGCACAAATCACCCCTTACTGTCCATCAGATTTCCACTTTTTGGGCCCCCCTTCCTTCATCTCTGTGCAGCACTGCCAGCTTTCCTCCCAGCCCACCGGCTGCTGCAGGGGATGAATCAGGCTGGAGAGTGGGGAAGGGGGTAGTGTAAAAAAAAAAAATATATATATATATTTTTTTTTTTTTCTTACCAACCCATTCCTTGTCTGAATGAACAGTGATCTGTTGCAGTCACTAACTATTCATTCATAGCTGAAACCTAGTAAACTGGAGCTTCTGGCTCCTGTTCGTTCATCTGAGCTACAAAGAAAGGAACTTTACTGGCAATGTGTCCTCAGTCCCTTACTCCATCTCAAAAAGGAGACTTTAGGAGCCTGTTTAGACCTCCGATCTCTCCAAAGCCCCCCCCAAGAGTTCTGTAAATAAAAGAAACACCACACATTAAACCTTAAAAAGAAACACAATCACATCACACAAAACCAATGCATACTCTGTGTACCAAAGAAAAAAAAAAAAAAAAAAAAACACAAAAGCCACAAAGTTTAATACAGCCTTGTTTTTTTAATTAAAAAAAATATGGTTACAAACAATAAAAACACAAAACAATTGCAAAAATAAAAGCTTGTTAGGCACAACAAAAAAATAGAACACAAATTTTCCAGCTCAGTATATTCTCCCCATTGAATGGACTGGTTTTTAATGGTTCTTTCAATATACTATGCCAATAGAACTAGGGGATACACACAGTGTGGCATATTGTCCCTCTTCGAGTTCTTCTAATACAACAAAAGAGGCACCTATTTTATCTAGATAGGATCGCTTTGACCTCTAAACTGACTCCATTTAAAACCACCCTAATAACTTTAACCCGCATTACACAGATTTGGGTTGTCGTATTGATAACTCTCAGTCTTCAGTCCCTTTGTGGTCACCAACTATATTACCTGCAATTGGTATTTTTGATATTTTATAGCTCATGCAATATGAGGTTGAAAGGAGAGCTATTACCCAAAAGTGAAAGCCTCAAAGCACAACAGAAATGTAATGGTAAATAGTATGAAGGCCGTAAACTACCAAACCGTCATCTATCTAGTTATGGAAAAAAAAATAAAAAATTATGAAGCACACAGTAATTTAACATATTATTACACAAGCAGTGAGAGACCACATAAGAATCATGTATACATGAAAGTGCCAATGAGATGTCTGATATTTACCAATGCACAGTGTAGGCACCTCCTTGATGTTCGGATAAGGTAATGGAACTTTATAAAGATGGAAAAAAGGACATAAAAAGATACCAAAACCTTGAACATGCCAATCAGTACTGTTAAATCACTTAAGTGGAAAGTTTGGGGATCTCTTGGTCTACCTGACCTTGGCATCAAGAAAGATTGCAGCCATAACGGACAGTAGAATTGTCCAGGATTCAAAGAAAAACCCCCACAGGTGACCTCAAAAGAAATGCAGGCTGCTCTGGAAAAAGATGGTGTGGTCGTTTTAAAGGAGTAAAATACGGTGATACTTGAACACAAATGAGCTGTTTGGTGGAGGTGCCAGGAAGAAGCTTTTACTGCACCAATGCCACAAAAAAGCCCGGTTACAATATGCCTGACAACACCTTGACATGCCTAACCGGGCCTCCTTGTGTCATTGATGCAGTAAAAGCTTCTTTCTGGCACCTCCACCATGCAGCTCATTTTTGTTCAAGTGTCATCATATTGAGCTCCTTCAAAACAATTACACTGTCTTTTTCCAGAGCAGCATGGATTTTCCTTGTGGTTACCTGTGGGGGGTTTCCCTTTATATCCCAAACAATTCTGGCAGTTGTGGCTGCAATCTCTTGGTCTACCTCAAATTGCCTAGTAAGAAGTAGAAAATTCAGGGACCTCTTGATGCCAAGTAAAAACAGTACTGATTGGCATATTCAAGGCTTTGGACATCTTTTTATGTCCTTCTCCATCTTTATAAAGTGCCATTGCCTTGTTATGCAGGACTTTTGACAGTTCTTTTCTGATCCCCATGGCTCAGTATCTAGCCTAGTCAGTGCTTCCACTTAAGGGCTAACAAACTCATTGACTATTTATACACTGACATTGATTGCAATTCCAAGACCTAACCTAATAAAGACCTCTCTCATTGCCTTGTATGTGTCAAACTTTTTGGAGGGAAAATTAGGTATGCAAATTCCCGATTGGTTTGTGGGGAAATTATATATATTCCTTGACAGATGGCCACCCACATGTACAGCACATCAAAACAGTCCTACAATTCAAGTTATTGGTAGAACTGTAAGGGGAGATAAGTGTTCAGGTTTAGTAGTGTTACGGATCCGCCAGGTGGTGCCTCTGGCAGCCCACTAGACGGAATCACCCGGAGCGTGGAGTCTAAGTCCCGGTCTGCGTTTTCACCAGGGCGAGGTACCGAGACGGCAGGCAGAGAGTGGTGAGGTCACACGCAGGGTCAGTATCGTAGTCAGCCTGCAGAATGGTCAAACAAGCCGGGGGTCAGGATAGGAGAAGGCAGCGTAGTCAAACAATCCGAGTCAGAGCTGGAGCAGGCAGAGAAGTCAAACAATCCGGGTCAATAATCACAGGGCACAGGAAACTCAGGTAACAGGTCAGACCTTGCGGCAACTTGTGACAGTGCAGGGCATCTTTAAATATCGCGCCCTGCACTGTCATTGGCCACCCAGGACGCGCCCCCGGGCGCAAGTATAGCCCGCGGCTCCTACTGTGCATGCGCAAAATCATGTCAGCCACGGCCCGCCGGGACCTGGTGCTTGTGTCCCGGCGTGAGCCGTCGCTAGTGCGCCAGGGAAGGCGCCGCTGCGGTCCCTGACAAGTAGTTTGATTAACCAGATATCTAATCTAATACCTCTAAAACTTGTGACTGGTTTAAATATATTTATACAAAGATCCATTTACATTTGCTAATGAACATTACACATAAACCCCTCATAAGGCCACACTGGTCCAGATACTTACCTTAACCCAAGCTAGCGATGGATAGAATGTCAAATAAAAATTCAATGGAAGTATTTGGGGGAAAAAAAAAAAAAAATGGAATGGACTTTACTGAATGAAAACTACATAGACTGTTAGAAAAAAGGTTTGGTCAAGAACCATTTTCCATCCTGCTCCTTCAGATTTTCTCATCGCTGAACAGGATTATCGATATGACCCTCGGTTTAGGAAGAAAAAAAAAAATCTTAGAAAGTCTACCAATCTTTGGCCAGCTTTAGAGGAGTCACTGGATCGAATGGTCCTTTCTCACATATAGTATGACTGGCAAAGAGAACCTTCCCTTTGGCAACTCACATGTAGATCACAGCATTCCTCCCCCTCAAGTTAGATACTCCAACCACACTACTAATCTTGTAATGTGTTTAGTAAATTTTCAATAGAGATTTGTATAAATACAATTTAAAACCGAGATTTCACATAAACCCCTCATATGGCAACAGAGCCACACTTTAGTCCGTGTTCTTGCAGCGGTCACTTGCACCGCACAAACAGTAATAGGTGATGTCACATTTGTTGATCACTAAAAAGATCAAAACATTAAAAGACTTATACAAAATATCAGGGGGAACATTTTTGTACAGCAGCCGGGCTTTCGTTTGGTGAATATAGGGGAGTGCATACATTCTATTCAAACATTACAGAATACATAAAATGATCTTCTGACATTATTCCTTCACCAAAGCCACATAACTGAGAAAGAGGACCATATGTTCAGTTCTTCCCAACACTCCCACCACCCACAAATTCTTGATTATCCAAGGTCTACCTTGGCAATAACATGAAAAGAGAATGCCATTAGTGATGAGCCAGACTGCCCGGGGTTTAGTTCAAGCAGGATTCGCTGAACTTCAGAAGAAGTCTAGGTACCCTGAAAGTGAATAAGGTGAGTGATGTCAAAGGGTATTATATGGGATTTATATAGCGCCAACAGTTTGCATAGCCCTTCACACTATAAAAAGGAGCCAATACAGATAGAATAGGAGGGTCCTGCTCATGGAACTTACAACCTAAAAGGGAGGGGGTGGTGGTGCAAAGATGATAGCTGCAGGGGATGATCTGATGGTGGTGACCTAAGTACAGTTTAGATATAGCTGGATGTGGGGTAGGCTTCCCTCAAATGAGTTCAAGGATTGTTTAAAGGTGGACACAGTAGGAGCCAACTGGACCTACAGGGGTAGGGAGTCCTGAAGGCAAACATGGGAGGTGGTAACAAGGGAGCTAGATGTCTTGGGAGGAGTGGAGGATCTGGGACCATATCTCAAGATGAGTTTGGCAATGGAGATGGGAGACTTTGGATAAAATGTCTGAACAACTGGTGCTTGGTTTGCGTAGTGAGTTCATCCCTAGTCATCCAATATGATTGATGTCTCTGCTATCCTTTGTATCCCAGTGAGAACCTTGCTCCATGTTTTAGGATTATTCATCTGGAAATGGTTTTGCCAGAGGGAAGAAAAAAAAAAAAAAAAAAAAAAAAAAAAAGTATGGTCAGTGATGGCAATTCCCCTGTGAGTAGAATGTAGACAATTCCTCCAAAAACCCACACAAAAAAGGTAATCTACAGCCAGTCCATCAGACATGATCATTTCATACATTGAGCCCTGGAGGATTTGCTGACACTTGTTGTAGTCACTGTCCCTTTGGAGCAAGGCAGGTCAAAGTCTAATCTTGATATTCTTGTACTCCTTGTCAAACATCAAACCACATTTTCTGAATTCAAATCCATCCATGCTGGGGAAAAAAAAAAACAAAAAACAAAAAACACACTACACAACCAATGTTAAATACAGAGAAGGTAAACTAGAAAGAATTTCAGAGTATTTATTCATAAACCATTATACTGTATAGCTGTAAATATATTTACATAGGGGTCTCTGTAAATATATTTACATAGGGGTCTCTGTAAATATATTTACATAGGGGTCTCTGTAAATATATTTACATAGGGGTCTCTGTAAATATATTTACATAGGGGTCTCTGTAAATATATTTACATAGGGGTCTCTGTAAATATATTTACATAGGGGTCTCTGTAAATATTCTGGAGACCACTGTCCTTAAGACAAAAGCAATAGATATTTAAAATATTAAGAGTAAATGTAAATCTTCCAATGGGAGGTCTGTTCTAGTGTCTAAGAGTTTGCTTTCATTTCTGGACAGGAAGTGAAAGGAAATCTCCCAAAAAAGGATGCAGACAGCATAAAATAAGCTTACTACTCATTCAGAATGAAATTTGTCCATACTTCTCTTAATATACTTACATTTGGTAAAATCATGGACAGCGGACTACCAACAGGTGCCAGTTTTTGGGAAAAACCAAAGTAGCTGTAAAAGTAAACGCGGTGGGGAAAATAAATAAACAACTGATCAAGAACGCAACATTTTAGCTGATTTCTAGAAGTTTCACTTAATCGCAAACAATTGTAATAAGATCTGTTTCATGTAAAGCTAAACTTCAATCTTACCAGCAGGTATGTACATACGTATACCTCTCCTTTACTGAAAGGTCTTACTCCGCCTGCCCTACACACTTGTGAGAGTCTCACAATTAGAAGCTGCAGCAAGTAGAGCCCACTTCATTTCCTGGCTGTAGGGCATCAAGCATCATACCCCCCCACCGACTGTCCTTGGCCTGTCCCCTTCATTCTTTGGATTTCTGTTCTTCCAATCAGAGGCTTAGCAATACACATGCTCATTACCTAGGATGGTATGCATGCAAATACAGCCAGTCTAAGAATGTCCACCCCTCCAAACATTATTATTATACAGTATTTATAAAGCGCCAATAGTTCGCTCAGCGCTGTACATTACAAAAGGGGGACAGAACATGTGTCAGAACAATACCAATACAATGCAAAACATGAGGGGATTGAGGGCCCTGCTCTTTGGAGCTTACAATCTAGGAGGGAGGGGATAGTGGTACAGGAGGAGATAGCTGTGGGGGATGGAGTGCTAGGAAGAGTGGAGGAGGTCAGTCAAGTTAGCAGGGGGTGGGGTAGGCTTCCGTGAAGAGATGGGTTCTCAGGGTGCGCCGAGAGGAGAGTAGGTGATAATCTGATGGGTTGAGGCAGGGAGTTCCAGAGGATGGGTGACACCCTGGAGAAGTCCTGGAGGTGGGCATGGGAGGAGACCAGGGAACTAGAGAGAAGGAGGTCTTGTGAGGAGCGGAGTGTGCGTGCTGGGTGGTACTTGGATATTAGGTCAGTGATGTAGTTCGGGGCAGTATGGTGGACAGCTTTGTACATCAATGTTAGGATCTTGAATTTGATCCGTTGCGCAATCGGAAGCCAGTGGAGGGATTGGCAGAGGGGGGTGGAGGCCAGTGGAGGGATTGGCAGAGGGGGGTGGAGGTAAAGGAGCGGTTGGAAAGGTGAATGAGTCTGGCAGCCGTATTCAGGATCGACTGAAGCGGGGATAGCCCGCGGTGAGGCAGGCCAGTGAGGAGGGAGTTGCAGTAGTCGAGTCGTGATATGATGAGGGAGTGGATGAGCTGTTTAGTGGTTTCTGGGGTTAGGAACGCACGTATTTTGGCGATGTTGCGGAGGTGGAGTCTGCATGTTGCGGAGGTGGAGTCTGCACGAGTTTGTTAAAGATTGGACTTGGGGCTGGAAGGATAGGTTGGAGTCCAGAATGACACCAAGTACTCTGGCCTGCAGAACATGTGTCCAAAGCATTTTGACAGCTGCATAACCACTCCCAAGCGCCAGCCTGCTACTTCGTTAAATCAATTACCAACACATTGATATTTAGCATTTTTATTATAGAAATTTAATAAAATCTGGTTATACAATATTGCACAGGGATTAGAGGAAGTCTATAATTGGTGACCTTTTGGAAAGTCTCTGGGGGAGATTACTAAAACTGGAGCGCTCAGAATCCACAGCAGATGTGCATGGTAGCCAGTTAGCTTCAGCAATTGAGAGAAGTATGAGCTGCTAAAAATAATAAATAAATAATATATACTCACCTAGGTGGATGCAGCATCAGATGCTGCATCTGTTCCCCGCTGGCTCTACAGTCAGAACAGAGCAAAGACCATGATTACTCAGTTCTCCCCTCCGGTCTCAGCAAAGAGTTGGGACTGGCAGTCACTGGCTCTCAGCCCATCCAGTGCTCACTGAAATGTGAGGTTTTGGAGGGGATGGCTCAGGCTCTCAGCAGTTTGCAGAGCTGCTGAGGCAGGTGCCGACCCAGGGTTCTGGGTGGAGCTGCGACCAGCGCTGTAACGCTTCGGCCTGCTGTCAGCTGAAAACTGGTCACAGTAGTGCATAGCAGTGTAGCCAAAAAATCTTTGGCCATAATTCTTTAAACTTTGGCAATAAGCTGGAAGCCGATTGGTTTATCTGCAGAGCTGCACCAGATTTTTCACTCTCCGGGTCTAGTAAATAACCCCCCCATGTCTTGCAGATCAAATTTACATACTGTACATTTACATAAATGTTCGTAGAGAATATTTAAATAGTGGTTAGATTAATTAACTGACCTGGTTTCTTGCCTTTTACCAAAAATACCTTTTCAAATCTTCCCTTTTCAATATCCTTCATAATGAGGAAGTTCTCCTGTTCATCTACCTGTAGTCCATGTTGAGTAGAAGGAGACCATTCTATTCAGAACTTCCACACCACATCATGGTCAATGGAGGCCATAGTGTCCTGGAGAGTTAAAAAGAAAAAAAAAAAAATTATATAAAATTGTCAAATACAAATACTGTTCCCTCCAGTTATTTGTAGCCAAGTATTGGGCTATGCAAGTATAGAGGGAGAGGACACTACGGTGTCCAGTGACTTTCATTTTTCTGTGATGCTAGTGCTGTCATACTTTAGAGCCCTTTTTTCCCCTGGAGGAGGGGGGGGGGGGAAGACTACCAATTAATAAGCAGAAGAAAATCATGGGACTTGTAGGACTGAAAACACCTATTTTGTGATTAAACCAACTCCCAGGAAGCCTCGTGTGCAACTCCCAGTTGGAGGGAGTCAAAGAGCTGGAAGGCTGAAAGCTGGCAAAAGGTACAAGGAAAACAGAGGCATAGACACATTGGATTGCTCAAAGGACACAACAGATGCAGAGATGGAGGCACAAGCCTCAACAGAGTCACTGGGGACAGATTGGAAAGCAAAGGGGGGTCCAGAGACCACACCAGAAGGCACTGGGAAATGTGTAAACAGACACTAGGAAGAAAGGCAATCCTGATTATGAAAATTGGGGTCATTAGTAGTCTCAGAACAGAGCACAAGGAAGATAGGTCACTCAGAATCTGCTTAGGAAGCCAATGACCTAAGCAATATTCTAATATTCTCATGAACCTAGGGGTAACTATGAAATGTCTCCGCTAGGAAACAATGGGGCACTAGGAATCGTCTTGAAAGAATATGTTGGAACAATGGAGGACCTGGCACTAGGAACACTAGCTGTTGCTCAGACAAAGCCTGAGGGAATGAGCCTGGCTTAAACAAAAAGGAGTAGGCCTGATGGGTTTGTAGCTAATTGAATCAACAGCAAGTGGACAACCAATCTTGAGCACAAGTCTTGTGGGATAAATTACAGCAGAACCTTACAAGCTTTAGTAGCCTTAAAGCATTCCCCCCCCAAATACTTCCCTGAGCTTGATCTTAATCCAGCAGGTCTCTCCTTCCTCATTTGATATGGAGGCAGCAGAGGGAGGCAATGGTTCCTGCTTTTGTCTATCAAATCCTATGACAAGGGAGCAGGGCTGAGCCGCATTGTCTATGGATGCAGGCAGCGCAGCTCTGAATCAAGCCCACACAATTGCTCCCGTAACAGCTTGCTTTGGGGGCACTCACCAAAGAGGAGCAGCTAGGAGTTCTGGTGGGGACCCTGGAATAAGATTTGGGGCTACTCTGTGCAAAACCATTGTATAGAGCAGCAGAGTATGACTTTTTGTTTTAACAAACAAGGTTTAGAATGACAAAGTCATGGAACTACATTTACCAGCATGCCACATGGAGTTTTCCAGCCAGCAACCTGCCTACCAGCATTTTTCTAGGAAAAAAAAAAAAAAGGGGGGTTTAGTTACAAAACTTGTCTGTGAACATGAAGGAAGTCATATTTGCTCATTACATATGGAGCATCTGATTTCACCACATTGATTTTGCTTTGCTTCACCCCATCTCAATGCAACTCTACCAATCTGGACAGTATAAAAGCAATACACTTGCTTCCCACACTTCCCCTTTATGTCACATTATTCATCAAAGATACCTACTGTATGGAGATGGCCACTGGAAAGACCATGGAAACCTGAAATATGGTGAAGGATATAAAATATCAGTCAGGCCAGGGTATAGGTAATAGTGCAACAGTTCAGATGCACTAAACATGCAGGTAGTTCAGAAATGACAAGCACATACCATCAGCAGATCTTGTAGGCAGAGCTGGCTGGTACTTGTGGTGCAACACCACTGCAGATAGACCAACACTGAGACCGGTGGTTATCAGGCCTGGTCATAAGAGGCCAAGTTGTAACAGTGAATTTGATAACAAAGGAGGATCAGACAGAAGAGTAGTCCAGACAAGGCAGGTCACAGTACACAATCAGCAGCAAGGCGCGAGCCAACTCATACATAATGATTCAGTGAGCAGATCCAAGCTGGGGCATGCAGGAAACACAAGGTGACCTCCACTATTACAGGCATTGGTGATGTGCTCAGACAGGTGTTTTAAATGTGAGCAGTAACAGGCTGGCCAATCACCACCATTACCTAGTTAAGGGCTGATTTAGGTGAGTTTTGCTCAGTCTTAAAGGGACAACCCAAATCCTGGCATTGACAATAGCAATACATTTCAACATTTAGGTAAATGAAACAACCCAACCAAGATTGTGTTATCCACTAAAGATACAAGTTGGTTTTACCTCAAGCTTTGACAATGACTATCTGCAGAATACAGAGAGAACTTTTACACTCAAGACAGAACTGAGTCTTTAACCTCTTCATGCTGGCCGAACACAAATGTGCGGTCTCCTGGCATCTGGGCCTAGACGTTGAGCGGCCGCACATTTGTGTGCTATTAAAAAAGAACATATGTGCCGAGAGCACGCGCCCTGCCCACTCCCAGCACACATGACCTGTACTCATGGAAAGGTCTCAATCTCCTCCTTTGAGCGGGACCTTTCCCGACCATGTGATGGTGTGTCACGGCGGTCACATGACCCTAAACCCCGCCCCAGCTTCTGAAACCCTTAAAGGGCCAGGAGGCGTGAAGGGGTTAAGGAAAGCATCTGGGAAAGTGTAGCCCCACCCAATTTTCCCAGAAACACTGCAAACTAAACTGTAAAAGAAGGCACTTTCCACCATGCTGTCAGTTATAGAAGAGATCCTCAAGTCGTGATGGGGACAAAAAAAAAAAAAAAAACAGGAACATAGCACAAATATACACATTGGGAAAACCTTAGACTTACCAATAACTGTATTTCTAGGAGTCTTTCAGGACAGCAAGTACTGCCACCTTGTCCAATTGTCTTTCAGGACCTCACCTGGGATTTACCATCAGGGTGGGGTAACAGCCTATAGGACTTTCCTGCCAAATGTCTGATCCCCAGCAGATAAGAGGTCCATCCTGTAATGTCAGATGAAGTGGAAAAGCTTGACCGTGTGGCTGCTTCCCTGATCTGATCTAGACTAGAACCAGCCCTTTCCACCTAGGATGCTGCTACTAGTAGAACGAGCTGCACTATCGGCCAGAGCTTCCAGGCATGAAACTGCACAGCCCTCTTTAATAGCCAGTCTAAGCCATCTACCAAAAGTATTCTTTGTGGTCTTAAGCACCTCCTGAACACCCTAAAGCAAAACAAACAAGGAATGAGGCCTCCTAAAAACGCAGAGAACTCTATTTACTAAAGTTGGAGAGTGCAAAATCAGACTCCCTTCGTCATAGACACCAATCAGCTTCTACCGTCAGCTTGTTCAATTAAGCTTTGGGAATAAAATCTGGAAGATGATTGGTTCTATGCTGAAGTGAGACAAATTTTGCGCTCTCCAACTTTTGTAAATAAACCCCCCCGAGTGTCAAGCATTCCATTGACAGCTAAGGGATCAATTCACTAAAGGTTATCTCATGAGTTAAGTCAGTCACATGACCACATATTGCATGCGCATCATGTGATCAGCTGTGTCCATAGGACACAGTGATCATGAAGATCGTCGGGGGCGTGAGGGAGGGTGCGTTCTGGGAAGACGTCATATGACGCCCTCCCAGAACTGGACAACCGCGCTGTAGCCATCATTTGGCTATAGTGTGGTTGGTAAGTGGTTAAAGTGATTCTAAAGGCATTTTTTTTTTTTAACATTTTGTACTTACCTGCTCCATGCAGTGGTTTTGCACAGAGCAGCCCCAATCCTCTACTTCTTAGGGTCCCCTGCCGATGCTCCTGACTCCCTCCCTGTGACCCCAATAGCAAGCTGGGGGGGGGGGGGGGACTGGTGCATGAAGGTAAAAAAGCCTTCAGCCTTCACAGCCACTTTATCAGTAGTTTCTTCTTCTCTACTGGCTCAGTTTCTATGGTAATCATTGCTTTAGGGGAGGGTTTGTCTTTTGTTAGGTCACTGCATAGCTACAATTGTTTTCCAGTTCAGTTTTTATTAATTTTTCAGGCAACTATGTTTTGTTTGTTTTTTGGGTTTTTTTTGGGGGGGGGGGGGGGATTTGTACAGATTTAATGTTCTTTAACAATTCAAAAAGAGCAAGCTTTAGGAGGCAGAAATTAGATGTAGCAGAGGAAATGAATCCTATCTGTGTCTGCTGGAACCTGCTTCCCTCTCCTCTCTGGTTTCAGTAATGTGATCCCTCCTCTGCAGCCTCATTGGCAGAGAGAGAGCCAATCAGAAGATCCATTAAAGGAGCCAATGAGAGGGACTTTCTCAAGCAGGAAGTGCAGCTGCAAAGCATTGTGGAATATGCAGTCTTGAACAGAAATGGCCTGATAGGCTGATATGAGGGATGGAACCACAGAGACCAGCATGCTTAGTGAGAGCAGAGTGAAGAACTCCATATTGTTTTGCCTGAGGGGAGGCAGTGTTCATGTGGCAGTGGAGAATCTGGATCTAGCAGAGAAGTGCTTAGGGTCAGTTTACTACATGTTTAGTTGTCTGCATCAGTCGGGGAACATCCAACCTGAGAGATGTGGGCTACAGCACAGTGCCTACACTGACAGTGTGAAGGGCTCATCGTGAGGTGACCACAGGAGCCGGTCATTTCCAGGACCATGGTTTGGGCCTTAGTCGCAGGATCTGGTGAGAGGGATTTTTCCCACTGGCAGATGACAGGAACACGGCACACAGACAGAGACATGACACTTCTCCCATACTCACCAGGCACTGGGTTGTGTAGATGGCCCTGCTGAACAGACAGTATTTGCTTTGCTATACAAACCCTGCCACAGGATTACAATGATACTTTACCATAGGAGTGTAAGTGCACCAACGAAAGTGGAAACCAACATTCATCCTGTTACCAAGAGACTGACGTTACTGGTCCCATACGGGCACGCGCATGCGTATTCAGGCCTCTATATTGCATGGTGTGGGAGGGAATAGCTCTACCTTGGAAAGTATCTATTAAGCATCAGTTGGACGCAGTGTTTGCCTATTGGGCTTGTGGTGTCGGGGGTTAGAAGGGAGAAGTCTGACACCACAGAGAGTCATCCTTCTGCTCTCCTGCTTGGACATCATAGAGCTGAGTTTATGTAAAGGGGTTTAGACCCACTTTGAGGGCGCCATGTAAGTGTTTCCTCTGCTCTTGGGGTTATTCATGGTTGGAATCCCCTGAAAGCAGCCTGAGTGTAAAAGTGAGTTATATTGCTTCCGGTCTCAGTATTTTCTGTTCTCTTGATTCACTGAACGTATACCTGTTGTTAATGTTTATTACTTCCCATAGAGGTCGTACAGTAAAGCTGATGTCTGTGTTTTATTATAACGTGTGTGCTTTTCATTGGTCCTTGTACTTCACTATTGTCAGTTGGGGCTGAGACAGTTCTTGCGGTTGAGAGGCAAAGTGAAAAAACTTAAGCAGCCCCCTTGGGGGGATCGCTACATAGATCTGCACTTTGTTTTTTTCTTTTTCTCTCTCCTTTTTCTTTACCGCCCTTCTTCTTCCAGGGCTTTCTCTAAGTTCTTTTGTGAACAACGGTTGGATATGGAGAACAGTTTTGATTTGTTTTTTTTTTATAAAATACTGAATCTCCCATACAGCATTTTGTGTTTGGGCTATTTTCCAACACTGAATGTTTATTAAAGAAATATATACGTTAACTGCTTCCCCCCTGCCCTATAGAAGAACTACTGCTACAGGGCTGCACAAAATCACATATATATATATGATTTTAAATTTCCGGGCAGGGGGCGCACGCTGCCCTTGGCGGCTACAAATGTTGACCACCAGGTCCTGGCCGGAGATTACCCGCTGGCACCCAGTGATCACCGAGGAACAGTGACTGCAAGCAGTAACATGCTGCTTTGTATCTCTCTGCACAGCATGTCCCACTAGTAAAACAGCATACAGTTAACCCTTTGATCACCCCAGATGTTAACCCCTTCCTGCCCGGTGCCATTAGTACAGTGTCAGTGCTTTTTATCAGCACCAATCACTGTATTAGTGTCACTGGTGATGGGAAATGTATGTTCCTCATCCTCCATTTTTCTTATTTTATATTTTGTCTAGATAATTAAATGTATAGTTGTGTGTCAGTTATGTGCTATAGGCCTGCACCCATGTATTCTTTTAAATCTAGTTCTGCTCAAGGCATGAAAACTAACCAATTATTTCTTTGTACTAACAGCACCTGTTTCTGCCATGATATAGTTAAAAGTCAATTACTTCTGTCCCATGGGAAAATAACTGTTGGTTACTTGTAACTGATTCAAGGTCTGAGAAAGCTAAATTGTTCACGTTCACAGCCTTGACAAGTATCCAGCGAAATCCTAATCTATGGGTTTCTTTGTTACAATATAAGAAGAATAATTTACGAAGAAAAGATTCTGATTGCTGTCTGGAAACCTTTGTGTGCATGAGAATTTCTTCCTTCCAGAGAGCAGTCACTTGGATCCAACGGGGCTGAAATCTTCCAGTGTTCATTAAAGGAAAATACCTTTCAAGTGGCAGTTAGCCAGTCTCCCCCCCCCAGGGTCAAAATGCAGTCCCGCTATAAGTTGCTGATCACTGCCATTACTAGTATAATTTTATTTTTTCTTAAATCCCAGTATCTATACCGCCACTTGTAGACGCTATAACTTTCACGTAAACCAAAAGCATTTACACATTTACAAAGCATTTACACATATTGGGATTTTTTTTAGCAAACACATGGAGCAGAATACATTTTGGCCCAAATTTATGATGCAAGTTGATTTTTTTTACTGAACATGTTTAATAGCAAAGTCAAAAATTTTGTTTTTTTTTTCAAAATTGTCAGTCTTTTTTTGTTTGTAGTGCAAAAAATAAACACACAGGCAATCAAATACCACCGAAAAAAAGGACGTAATTTCATGTTGGTGCAGCGTTGCATGACCACGCAATTGTCAGGTAAAGTAACGCAGTGCTGTATCACAAAAAATGGCCTGGTCAGGAAGGGGTGGGGAGGGGCATCCTCAGGAGGGCGAGGGGTTAAAGCTTCCCTTTATTAGTTCGATATTGCCAACTGTGGAAACAGTAAAAGTAACACCAGGTTTCAGAAACAGCCAAGTAAACGTTTTATTGGTTTGACATGCAGAACAAAAAAAAAAATTTTTTTTGTTTCGGATTGGTTTGTTATGTTACAAATGCAAGAAAACAAAATTAGTAACAAAACTTGTTTAAATTATTTGTTTTCAACCAGATTTGAATTTTTCCAATGGATTTGAAATATTCTAATTAAATTTGAATTAAAAATATCAAATCCATCAGAATTCATTGTGAAGACTAGCCAGTTCTATTCTATTAGAATTTCAAAAGTTGAATTTTGGAAGATGACTATATTCTAATTTATTTTATTGATTCTATTATTTTCTATTTTATTCTATTCAGAAATTCAAATTTCAAAAATGGCTATACTCTACCAGGAGCGGACTGACCATTTGGAAACTCGGGTCAGTAGGGGGCCCCATGAGATGCCCCTGGTACCTTTTACATAGGCTTTTTTGAGTTTGGGCAAGGACACAGGGGCCCCATGATCCCCTATTGCCCGGGGGCCCCATGAGTTGTCAGTCCGCCCCTGTACTCTATTTTATTCTGTTCCACACCATTCAAAATTTGAATTTCAGAAGACGTCTATAGTTTTTTTTACTCTATTCCATTATTTTTTAAATTTAAAATTTTGGAAGATGGCTATATTCTGATTTATTCTATTTTCTTTTCTCTTCCTTTGTTTTATATTCTATTTTATTTTCTATTCTATTTTTTGACATTCTAATTTCCGAAGACAGCTATATTTTTTTCTATTTTATTCTATTTTTTTCTATTCTGTTCTGCTTTATTCTATTCTATGCTTTTAAAATAGAATTTTTAAAAGCATAGAATAGAATAAAGCAGAACAGAATAGAAAAAAATAGAATAAAATAGAAAAAAATATAGCTGTCTTTCAGAAGATGGCTATATTTTTTTCTAATTTATTCTATTCTGTTTTATGCTATTCTATTCTTTTTTTAAATTTAAATTTTGGAAGATGGCTATATTCTAATACACCCAGTTTTTTAAATGTAAACATATTGCTGACTATTACTGATCTCCTTCAAATTTTTTTTCAAATTTGTTAAAAATACGATTTTAGAATTCAATGAATGAATGAATAATTTGTTATTTTGGATAAAATTGTTTTATTTCAGATTTGTTTAAAATTTGTTACTGCTGTAATTCAGAAATTCTGATACATCAGAGTCTTTGAATAATGAAATTTTTTTCCGAACTTTGATTCGGAATGAAATTAACCGCACATGTCTATTGGCACACAAAGTTCTCTCTTCAGTCCTGATATGTGTTAGTTACCCCCAAAAATCCTATAAATCCATATTTACTAAGAACTAAGTTAAAGGAACATTGCTGGGCTATTCTATAGATATGCTGTGACTTATGAGACTCCCAGTGATTGGAAAAGACTCATGTATAGTATAGTAGAATTGTACTTTAATGTAAATAAGTTGGATTATTTCTGAAGCCAGGGAAATCACACTTATCTGTATTCTGATAGCAAGTTTTTTTTGTCTACTTATTTTAAACACAGCCCACTCTGCTTTGTGACCATTTCCTCAGCCTGCTAAAGATATAACTGCACATGGCAGCCAACGATGGAAACTAAGTGCAGAACCAGCCAAGGTTTCAGCCCATCCGGGATTGTAGAACTGGAAGTAGATTCCAGGAAAATAATTTGGTGGTGGGCTTCTGTGGTGATGAGATTGCTGATGGAGACTGGAACCCACAGAAGGCAGAGAGTTATTTGCAGACATATGACGATGGATGAAGACAGAGGATGTGGTTAGAATCTGAGAAACTGGCTGAAGGTACAACCATCCAAATGGTTAAATGTGGCAGAGTGAAGGGGTCTCATGATTAGGTCTCATTACATCTATAACAAGGTTCACCAAAGGTCCATAATACTCAGAATTTCAAGATAAGCATCACTGTGACTGCATGTATCCTAGAAGTAACTGTGCTGCTGATTCAATTCCCCCTGATGAAGCCACGTGACCAGTGACGTAACGCGTAGGGGAGGGGCTCTGACATCACCACGCCCAGTCGGCTTTTATACAGCTAGTGTGCGGCGCACACAAGGAGATATGCATTAAGGCTTGTTTTTATTATTTAAATGTGAGTGCAATATAATGGCTATGCAAGTGTTGATAAGGGTAAAGCACTATCCTTGTTCCTTTTCTTTGGCATTATATATGTGGAGACTTCTGGAGAAGGTCTAGGAGGATTATTCCCCTTGGAGGTGAGGAGGAGGAAATAGCCATCCATCCATCCATAGATCTGCATAGGATAGCAATGAGAGGAGAGACACCAGGTGGATAATCAGGAACTTACGCTGTGGACACATTCAAAGAAGGTGGTGAACATTAGTGCACATTTTATCCTTTTAGGATAAACAGCTTGTTTAGCCTGTATTTTGGGGCTAAAAATGGAAGTGAGCGCATAATTGAGCTTCATATATACCGCAATCATCTATATGTTGGAGTGAATGCATCCATTTGTACCTATCTCTCAGAAAAGGAGGATTTTCCTTTATTATTGATATTGGACATATAATGATGTTATTACAGTAATATTTCTCTATATCCTAAAGGGATCATTTAAGTAATTTTGTGTACTGTTTGGGGAATATATTTTAAGGACACACACTGTTTTTTATAGTTTATTTATATCAATACGGGAGCGCAGCACAGTTATTTGTTTTTATATAGATTTTGACACTATTTATGAGTTGGTGTGATGTGTTTGCGAACCTATTTGTGCATTTATAATTAGGTGATTCAATTTTATTATTTTTGATTTAAAACATATTTTATTTTATTTTTTATTTGTGTTTCACTAATTTACAGAAATTCACCATATTAGCTCACGAGTAATAATTAGCACTTGATTGATGTATCCTAGAAGTACTCCTCAGGAAACCTGCACTATTCTTTGTATCTGTGTTCACACTAATAAAGTATCATTTCAGAAAACCAGAAGGCTGACCCAAAGGCTTTTACGGATTCAGCTGTACCAAAGTAAAATCATCGTGGAAGGATGTTCAAGAAGCAAGAGCCACATGATCAGATCAGCATTATGGACTGTCCTCAAATTTCTAAAGATCTGGAACCCCGGGGTGGAACGTTTCCTCCCACCAAATTTTGATGATTTGCTGCTCATCCCTTAACATTTTTTAGTCTCGCCCTAAGGTGGTCCTATGTGCCAATTCCTACATAGGTCCAGTCCCGAGCTACCTCTTCTCTTCTGGAAGTCACTTATCCCTTCTCCCCCTCTTGGTCTTCTATATTCTTTCCTTCTTCTTTCCAACCTGCTCCCCCACCCTTTTCTTTCCTTCAAATTTCGTGGAACCTTTATGTAGTTCTGGGGCACAGTACGCCCTATTTAAACCATAACCATGTTTTACCTCCCTTTGTATTGAATTATTCCCTCATGTTTCGCTTTGGTTCCCTGTTGTATGTTTTTGTATGACATTTTCCTCCTAGCCTTTGTGCAACATGTTCTCCTTTGTTCCTGTACATGTATTTGAATGTCCTGCGCTTGTTTTTAGCTTAGAAAATCAATAAAATATTTGAAGATCTGTGGACTTTTTCTTATTACAGACCTATTTGTCAGGGCAGGAGCTGAGGGATGGACAGGCAGGACTAATACCAATGTAACGCACTGGCTGGCGACAACCACCACCCACAGACCGAAGTCCCCCAGGGCGTGGAGTCTAAGTCCCAGGCTGCCCTTCACCAGGGCCCCTGAAGGTGGGGATGGACTTGACGCAACCGGCCCTCAAGACACCTCAGTTGCAGTAATGGCCGCCGCCAATGGTGTGTAGCTGGTGGAAAAGACAATAGAGTAGTCGGGCAGGCCGGGTCGACAACAACGGGACAAAATGGTACAGGACAGCAGACGAGAATCACGGGTCACGGGCCGAGTACAGCAACGGAGGGTCAGATCAAAGGAGAACACAAAGAATGGTCAGGTCACAAGCCGAGTCAGATTCCAGGAGAGTCACGAGAATCAGAACAGAGTTATAGCAACACCAAGACACAAGTGCAAAGGGCCTGTGCGAACCACAGGCTTATATGTAATCAGCCACACCTCTGAGGGATGGACCTCAGAGACCAGAAGGTATAAAAGATTCCCACCATGCTCTGCAGAAATCCAACATGGATGCCAGCACATGGAGAAACATAACCTCTGGGAAAAGGTAGGACCTTGACACTATTAGATCCAGAACAAGAGATGGACTACAGACATTAAGATCCAAAAATATGGACTGCAGAAATCATGATGTGTTTAAAGACCCTTTCAGACTACACTGGTAAAAGCTCCAAACACGAAAGGAGATTTGACATAAACCATTACTATACGCAGTCTAGGTTTGGTGGCCACTTCGTGGCGAGTGTTACAATATGAGGTCTATGTGAAATCGGGAGAGTGTTACAATATGAGGTCTATGTGAAATCGGGAGAGTGTTACAATATGAGGTCTATGTGAAATCGGGAGAGTGTTACAATATGAGGTCTATGTGAAATCGGGAGAGTGTTACAATATGAGGTCTATGTGAAATCGGGGCGAGTGTTACAATATGAGGTCTATGTGAAATCGGGGCGAGTGTTACAATATGAGGTCTATGTGAAATCGGGAGAGTGTTACAATATGAGGTCTATGTGAAATCGGGAGAGTGTTACAATATGAGGTCTATGTGAAATCGGGAGAGTGTTACAATATGAGGTCTATGTGAAATCGGGAGAGTGTTACAATATGAGGTCTATGTGAAATCGGGAGAGTGTTACAATATGAGGTCTATGTGAAATCGGGAGAGTGTTACAATATGAGGTCTATGTGAAATCGGGGCGAGTGTTACAATATGAGGTCTATGTGAAATCGGGAGAGTGTTACAATATGAGGTCTATGTGAAATCGGGAGAGTGTTACAATATGAGGTCTATGTGAAATCGGGGAGCGTGTTACAATATGAGGTCTATGTGAAAATCGGGGCGAGTGTTACAATATGAGGTCTATGTGAAATCGGGGCGAGTGTTACAATATGAGGTCTATGTGAAATCGGGAGAGTGTTACAATATGAGGTCTATGTGAAATCTCCACTAACACATGTAAATAATCTCATAATTAGAAATATATTTTAGTCAGAGTTTGATGAATGTGGTTGTGTAATATGTCTTCTTACATGTCCGGGTTCTGAAATAGAAGGGAATAGTTTGATTCAAATGTATGCTGCCCAGGGGGGATATTCTGTTATTTACAGGTGCTAGGAGGTGTGACAATAGACTGAGGAGGAGCTTATCATAGATAATTCAGTGCTTGGGTAGTTATCTAGAAAAAAGAGATTTGGATCCCATTGTCTAGATATCTACCAGCAATTAGAGTAGCCAGCCTTTTTTTCTTAGAAATGCATGACTTTAACCCCTCGCCCTCCTGAGGATTTCCTCCTCCTGACCAGGCCATTTTTTTTTGCGATACGGCGCTGCATTACTTTAACTGCCAATGACACGGTCATGCAAAGCTGCACCCAAAGGAAATTTATGTTCTTGTTTCCCCACAAACAGAGCTTTCTTTCAGTGGTATTTGATCACCTGTGCATTTTTTGTCATTGTGCTATAAACAAAAAAAGACTGACAACTTTGAAAAAAAATATATTTTTAACTTTATAAAATATATTCAGTAAAAATGTTTTTAAAAAATCTACTTTCATCAAAAAGTTAGGTCAAAATGTATTCTGCTCCATGTCTTTGCTAAAAAAAATTCCCAATACATGTAAATTAATTGGTTTACTTGAAAGTATAGCGTCTACAAATGGCAGTATAGATACTGGGATTTAGTTTTTTTCATACTTGTAATGGCGGTGATCAGCGGCTTGCGGTGGGCATTCTGACACTGCGGGTAACTAACTGCCACTGAGATCCCAATGACACTAATACAATGATCAGTGCTAATAAAAAGCACTGACACTGTACTAATGTCACTGGGCAGGAAGGGGTTAACATCTGGGGTGATCAAAGGGTTAACTGTGTGCTGTGTGTGTTTTTATTAGGGAGACATGCTGTACAGAAAGATACAAAGCAGCATGTCCATGCTGACAGGAGAAAGATCTGTGTTTACACACAGATCTCTCCCCTTTTAGCTCTGCTGATGATCGCCGAGTCCTGGCTGGCAGCCAGAGATTGACATGTCAAGCAGCCAATAGCAACGTTGGTAGGGCGGCACACGCCCCCTATCTGGAAAATGTAAAAATCACATATTTACATGTGTGTTTTTTTTCTAGGGAAACATACTGTGCAGAGAAATACAAAGCAGCATGTTACTGCTGGCAGGAGAGAGACCTGTGTTGTCTACACACAGGTCCAGGGGCGGACTGACAACTCATGGGGCCCCCGGGCAATAGGGGATCATGGGGCCCCTGTGTCCTTGCCCAAACTCAAAAAAGCCTATGAAAAAGGTACCAGGGGCATCTCATGGGGCCCCCTACTGACCCCGGGCCCTCAGGCAGTGCCCGAGTTTCCAAATGGTCAGTCCGCCCCTGCACAGCTCTCCCGTCATTGTTCCACGATGATCGAAAGGTGTCGGCGGGGAATTTCCGGCCGGGACCCGATGATCAACATCTGTAGCCACCAATGGCAGCGCAGGTAGGTTGGCGTGCATGTGCCCCCCTACCAAGAAATGCAAAATCATGTCTATGTACACATGATTTTGCACAGCCCTGCCACTCTGTAGCAGTACTTCAGATATAGGGTGGCGGGAAAGCAGTTAATTTTGCTGACCTTGTCACACCAACACATACACAATTTTCCCTCCAAAAAGGTTGTGCTGGAAAGTCACTCAAGCTAACCACACATGGATCGAAATTCAGCTGCTTCAGCAAGGACTGGCTGAGATTTAATCCATGTATGGGCAGGCTTATTGTACCCAAGCTGATCCATCAAATGATTTAGGTACAAGGAGCCTGTTGGACTTTATACATGCGATTACTGCCAGTGGCTATAGCTGCTGGCAGTAGTCATTGTGTTCTACCATACAGGAAGGCTCCCAGCGACCCCCCCACCACCACCGGCAGAACACAATAGCACTGCTGGAGGCATTCTCCTATTTACACTGACTGTCTTGATGGGGGAATTGAGGGATTTTCTTTTCATCCACTTGTAGTGGAAGAAAAGAAAATCAAGTTATCTATGAGCTGCTTTAAGCTGGCCATAGACAGATAATATTCTATTGATCGTCCAGTGGGCTGATAAAAAAAATAATGGATTCCCTCATCCACACATGCAAGGTGGATAGAGGAATCCTCCCCACTGTGCTGTTGTATTCTGACAGAGGGGGCTCCTCCCGAAGTCAGAATAAATGTTGCAGCCCATTGAACACAAAATTTCCAACAAGGTCATCCATGAGAAATTGATCATCTGATTGACTTCCCATGAAGATCTTGAATGAGAATTTGGTGATTTACAATACCTTTTAGTTACCATAACTGAATCCTTTCTCAAAGTATAGATTAGATTTGAATAGAAGAATTGGATAGACCGACCAATCAGTATTTCTCCAAGTAGGTCCATGGAAGAGAGCTTTATCATGTCAGACCTTAAGGGGATTAATGGGGGTGAGGGATCTTTATATGAGGGATCCATGTTGATGTTCTGGTTTTCCACGGTTTAATGTATATACTGACTATGGATATCCCTGGCACTTATACATATTTTTTGTCTTACTGTTGGTATAATAACCTCCTTGGCGGTAATTTACAAGTGTGAATTAGATAAACTAAGGTTTTATGTGGAATGACGTTCAACAGTTTCCATTTAAGTTATAATTGTTTATATGTTTTATTTATTCGTCTCTGAAGTAGGGGGAGGGCCTTCAAAAGTGCTCAGCCATGTGGCTTTTGACGTCCAGCATGATTCTGACAGGCACAACCAAAAAGAGAGGCACAGGAATGGACAATGTTTATTAACCACTTGAGCTCCAGGAGGATTTACCCCCCTTAATGACCACGCCTCTTTTTGCTACTCGGCGCTGCACTAATTCAACTGATAATTGCGCGGTCATGCAATGCTGCACCCAAACAAAATTTACGTCCTTTTTTTCACACAAATAGAGCTTTCTTTCGGTGGTATTTGATCATCTGTGCGCTTTTTATTTCACACTATAAACAAAAAAAGGCCAAAAATTTTGAAGAAAAACTATTTTTTACTTTCAGCTATAAAAAATATCTAGTAAACTCAAAGTTGGTTATAAATTTAGGCCAAAATGTATTCTGCTCCATGTTTTTGGTAAAAAAAATCCCAATAAGTGTATATTGATTGCTTTGTGTGGAAGTTATAGCGTCTAGAAATTATGGTATAGATACTGCAATTTACACCATTTTTCTGCTATACAGCGCTGCTCTAGTTTAACGGACAATTGCGCGGTCATGCAATATGGTACATAAATGAAATTTACATCCTTTTTCCCCACAAATTGGTGGTATTTGATCGCCTGTGCGGTTTTTATTTTTTGCGCTATAAAAAAAAAGGCTGACAATTTTGAGGAACAAGACAATATTTTGGACTTTTTGCTATAAAACATGTCCAGAAAAAAAAAAAAAAAAAAATCAAATTTAGTCATAAATTTCTGCCAAAATGCATTCTGTGATGTCTTTGCTAAAAAAAAACCCAATACGTGTAAATTAATTGGTTTACATGAAAGTTATAGCGTTTACAAATGGCGGGAAAGATACTGGGATTTTTAGGGTTTTTTTTTATACTAATAATGGCAGCGATCAGCAAATTATGGCAGCGATCAGCGACTTATGGCGGGACTGCGGCAGACATTCTGACATGGGGGGTACTGACTTGGGGTCACTGACATCCCCAAAAACACTAATACAGTGATCAGTGCAAAAACAAAAAAAAAAACTGACACTGTACTAATGGCACTGGGGAGGAAGGGGTTAACTTTATTTTGCAGGGAAGGGTTATAGGAGTGAGGGGAGTGTTTTACTAGGGGGCGGGGTGTGTACTGGGCGGGACAAGGCTGATCAAGAAAAACTCTTTCTGGATCAGCTCGTCCTCAAGCCGACAGGGAAGTGACAGACAGCACAGCTACTGCAGCTGTGCCGTCTGTCACTGTTTGCCGCCGATCGCCGGAACATAGCCGCTAACGAGCGGCTGTGACCCGGCGACTGACATCTGCGGCGGTGATCCGCGGGACAGATAAGGCGGCAGCGCGCCCCCTATTTGTTTACAAAACACACGTCTTAAACGTGGTTTTGTCTGAGAGTGCCGCCCTGCCGCCGTATATGTACAGTGGCTGGGCGGCATGTAGTTAAAATAGAAAGCAAGCGCCTTTGTATATGAGGCTACAAGTTGCATTTAAGTTAAAAATAAGTATATATTTGTTTACTTAAAATAAAGTGAAAATGGTTGAATTTACATTTTTCATTATTTTGTATAAATATTTTAAGATATACAGTTGTGTCCAAAATTATTCAACCCCCAATGCTGTAAAGGGGTTTAGGGACTATAGTGTACATTTGGAATTGTATTCAGAATCAAATCCTACAAGGACGTTGTAACTACCCAAATGCAACTAAAATGACATCAATTGTTTATGTAATACAGTAGTAAATGGTTCTTATGTGGTTTCTTCATTGCCACAATTATTCAACCCCTTAAAGACTACCACTCTGAAGAACAGAGGTTCATACAGGTGCTTTCCATCAGGTATTGAAAACACCTGTGGATGTCACCGAGCAGCAATCAAGCATAATAAGCACCAATTAGGCAGCTTTAAAATGACTGTGATACTCAGCTCCTTCTAGACATTTACTGGTGTGGTTACAAACATGGTGAAGGCAAGAGAATGGTCCAGGAAGACAAGAGAAGAGGTGATTTCTCTTCACAGGAAGGGCAATGGCTATAAGAAGATTGCAAAGATGTTAAACATACCAAGAGACACCTTAGGAAGCATCATTCGCAAATTCAAGGCAAAGGGCACTGTTGAAACGCTACCTGGTCGTGGCAGAAAGAAGATGCTGACTTCGACTGCTGTGCGCTACCTGAAGCGTAGAGTGGAGAGAAGTCCCCGTGTGACTGCTGAGGAACTGAGAAAAGATTTGTCAGATGTGGGTACAGAAGTTTCAGCCCAGACAATAAGACGCACACTGCGTAATGAAGGCCTCCGTGCCAGAACTCCCAGGCGTACCCCCTTGCTGTCTCCAAAGAATAAGAAGAGTCGACTGCAGTATGCCAAAAGCCATGTGGACAAACCACAAAAGTTGTGGGATAGTGTTCTGTGGACTGATGAAACAAAATTAGAACTGTTTGGGCCCATGGATCAACGCTATGTTTGGAGGAGGAAGAACAAGGCCTATGATGAAAAGAACACCTTGCCTACTGTGAAGCATGGTGGAGGGTCAATCATGCTTTGGGGCTGTTTTGCTTCTGCAGGTACAGGGAAGCTTCAGCGTGTGCAAGGTACCATGAATTCTCTTCAGTACCAGGAGATATTGGATGGAAACGTGATGCAGTCCGTCACACACCTGAGGCTTGGGAGACGTTGGACCTTTCAACAGGACAATGATCCCAAGCATACCTCCAAGTCCACTAGAGCATGGTTGCAGAGGAAAGGCTGGAACATTTTGGAGTGGCCATCGCAGTCACCAGACTTAAATCCGATTGAGAACCTCTGGTGGGACTTAAAGAAAGCAGTTGCAGTGCGCAAGCCTAAGAATGTGACTGAACTGGAGGCCTTTGCCCATGAAGAATGGGCGAAGATACCCGTAGATCGCTGCAAGACACTTGTGTCAAGCTATGCTTCACGTTTAAAAGCTGTTATAACTGTAAAAGGATGCTGTACTAAGTACTAAGATTGAATGTCACTTGGGGGTTGAATAAAACTGATAATGCTGTGAGCACAGAAAAGACATTTGTGGTTATTTCATTATAACTGTTATGTTATATTTGTCTGACCTACAAGTGCCTCTTTAATGTAAATGTAAGCAAGATGACTGAATGATCAAAAGCAATGTCAAACTGGCCAAAACACTCAATTTCAGTGGGGGTTGAATAATTTTGGACACAACTGTATACATTTGTAATGTTACATAACACAAAATATGTGCACCCGTTATCCACTTTTAATGTATAGAGAAGAGGTGGAGTCTAAAGAGGAAGGGGTGGGACAAATTTAGATGTGAGGGGGTGCCCGGTTTTAGTCTTGCCTAGAGCAGCACAAAACCAAAATGCCTATGGCAATATTTTAAACAGGAGACAACCATTCCTGGTTGGTTGTACTGTATTATTTGGGGGGGGGGGGGGGTTTTAGTTAATCATAAACTATTTGGGGAGTAGAGTTCAACACATGACGACGTTTAGATTTTATTAAACACTGATGTTAATCCAGCCAAACAAAGACTCTCTTGCACAATGACCCAATGCATGTATTCTAGTGGACATTTTGCGCTATCAGTGTATATTTTGACACTCCCATTGTAATAATAAATCTTACCAAACTCTCTCTTCTGCAGTAACTACAAATGTCCTCCACAAAGCTAACCTAAAAAATGACAACCATCCCAATTTATAACGGGATTTTAGACTAAGGAGCTCATGGATGGGCTTTGTACAGACCACACAAAATAAAATGTATTCCAGCCACACCAAGCCCCTCCTACCTGGCTTTAACCCCTTCCCACCAAGAGTACTCATATGTGGCATCGTGTAAGCGGGTCTTTACCCATGTAGCTGCGTATATGCTCTGGGTCTTACAAATAATCAGGGGGCCTGGTTCCTCACCCGATCACTAATAACCTCTGCTGGCAAACACAATCAAATCACTGAACAGCCTATCCCTGTATTTTTGAACCCTTGAATGGAGTAAAAGATACATTGCGTATTTTATCCTCACTATAGGAAAAAGCGTAATAAAAAAGTTTGGATTAAAGTTAATAAACCCAGCTAGGTGAAGGTTTGATCTAGGACAGTGTCAGGGCTAATTGTTGGTTTTTTTTTTTTTAATTTTAAAGCTATCCATTACCATTTACCACCAAATGAAAGCCCAATTTGTCCTGAAAAAACCCCAAAAGGTACAATCATTTGGATACACCAAGTTGTTGTGATGTTATATATAGACCATAGTCACTATAGTCAGGACTCTTTTAAAGTCCAGATATACAAGTTAGAATTGGAAAAATAGTAATTTATAGAAGGAAAGGCATCAGCTTATGGAACAACTGAGAGTAAAATGGAGGTAGCTTCATATACACAAAGACACCATCCTGAGATGGACACATCTTTAGTTATTAGCCCTTGGTGAGTTGTACAGTGGGGCAAAAAAGTATTTAGTCAGCCACCAATTGTGCAAGTTCTCCCACTTACAAAGATGAGAGAGGCCTGTAATTGGCATCATAGGTAGACCTCAACTATGAGAGACAAAATGAGAAAAATAAAATCCAGACAATCACATTGGCTGATTTAGAAAGAATTTACCGTATTTTCCGGCGTATAAGACGACTTTTCAACCCAAGAAAAACTTCTGAAAAGTCGGGGGTCGTCTTATACGCCGGTATACGGCGAGCCGGTGTCAGGGCGGCACTTTTTTCGAGGGGCGGTGCGGCACCGCCCCCCTCCTCCTCCTCCAACGGACACTAAGTACAGGTGGGCAGAGGGGCTGCTGTACCTTACCTGGCTCCGGTCCCATGACGATCCGGTCCAGGAAGCGCGGCTGCTCGGCTCCGCCTCCTCACCGGTGATTGGGCGCCAGCACTGGAAAGGCACACAGGCGACCAATCACCGGCCAGGAGGCGGAGCCGAGCGGCCCCGCGAAAATCTGAAAGAAGGAGCAGCAGCTCCTCTCCCCCACTGACCCCAACGATGGGGCGCTGTTCCTCCCACTGACACCAACGATGGGGCGCTGTTCCTCCCACTGACACCAACGATGGGGCGCTGTTCCTCCCACTGACACCAACGATGGGGCACTATTCCTCCCACTGACACCAACGATGGGGCACTATTCCTCACACACTGACACTAATGATGGGGCACCATCATTGGTGTCAGTAGGAGGAATAGTGTCCCATCATTAGTGTCAGTGGGAGGAATAGTGCCTCATCATTGGTGTCAGTGGATGAAATAGTGCCCTATCATTGGTGTCAGTGGGAGGAGTAGTGCCTCATCATTGGTGTCAGTGGGAGGAGTAGTGCCTCATCATTGGTGTCAGTGGGAGGAGTAGTGCCTCATCATTGGTGTCAGTGGGAGGAGTAGTGCCTCATCATTGGTGTCAGTGGGAGGAGTAGTGCCTCATCATTGGTGTCAGTGGGAGGAGTAGTGCCTCATCATTGGTGTCAGTGGGAGGAGTAGTGCCTCATCATTGGTGTCAGTGGGAGGAGTAGTGCCTCATCATTGGTGTCAGTGGGAGGAGTAGTGCCTCATCATTGGTGTCAGTGGGAGGAGTAGTGCCTCATCATTGGTGTCAGTGGGAGGAGTAGTGCCTCATCATTGGTGTCAGTGGGAGGAGTAGTGCCTCATCATTGGTATCAGTGGGAGGAGTCGTGCCCCATCATTGGTATCAGTGGGATGAATAGCACCCCATCATTGGAATACCATATTGAAATTCCATACCATATTGAAATTCCATACCATATTGAAATTCCATACCATATTGAAATTCCATACCAGATGTTTTTTCATTTTTATTTGGGGTGTGTTGAAAGAGGGGTAGTCTTATACGGCGAGTATAGCTCAAACCCTATATTAAAAAGGAAAAGTAGGGGGTTGTCTTATATGCCGGAAAATACAGTATTTGCAAATTATGGTGGAAAATAAGTATTTGGTGACTATCAAAAGTTAATCAATACTTTGTTATATATCCTTTGTTGGCAATGAAAGAGGTCAAACGTTTCCTGTAAGTCTTCACAAGGTTGGCACACACGGTTGCTGGTATGTTGGCCCATTCCTCCATGCAGATCTCCTCTAGTGCAGTGATGTTTTGGGGCTGTTGCTGGGCAACACGGACTTTCAACTCCCTCCAAAGGTTTTCTATGGGGTTGAGATCTGGAGACTGGCTAGGCCACTCCAGGACCTTGAAATGCTTCTTACGAAATCACTCCTTCATTGCCCGGGCGGTATGTTTAGGATCATTGTCATGTTGGAAGACCCAGACAATCCATAACAGACAGTTAATCTGATTAAACAGTCTGGTTGGCCAGGAAAGGGGGGGGGGGAACATGCCCCCCCATACAAACCCAGACTATATGCCCCCAGCATGGGGTTGATTCTGTGCCAGTGGGGACCCCTACTGTTGATGAAGACAAGGGCTTTATCCATACAACCCTGACCAATAGTTTCAGGGGTTTGCATGTGGGGAAAGAGGGGGGGGGGGGGGGGGGGTTATTGGAATCTTAATTGCCCCTTAATAATGGAGCCCCAAATACCATCCATCCTATGTGAATGAGTGAGTATGGTGTACACAATAACCCTACTCACGTAAATGACAAACCACAATAAAAAACAAAGACACCCCTTGTTTTACATGTCTTTTATTAAAAATTGAAATCCCAAAAATGTCCCTCTTAATATATATTGCCAATCATGATGTACACCACTATTCTGAGCTATCATCAGCTAGATAAAAGAGGGGTGATAGAGGTAACCATGTAAGTGAATAAGTCCGGTGAGGTCAGTGGTTGGTAAGGCTGAAGCTGGATCAAAAACTCTCTACTTTCCTAGCAACTGACAGTCAGAAGCAGTCACATTAGTCCACATAAAATGCCCTAAACCTCCAGACAAAAGTCTGAGCAGCCTGTCAGGGATGCGGGTGTGACCAGAAGTGTGTGAACTGACACAGGGAAACGTAGGCTTCAAATATAATAAATAATATAATTTATTGAGACCAACAATACAAATATAAAACGCAGTGCACCAAACCCCAAGCTAACACAAATACATACAACAAGGTGAAACAAACCCAAACTGATACAGATACATACACATATAGAGCACAACGTAGTCAGGCAAGCCGGGTCGATAACTATTGGGCAGGTAGGTACAGGAGGAGAGAATGTCAGGGTCACAAGCCAGGGATCAAACAGGAGAAGTCAGCAGAGGTCAGGATCAGGCAGGGTCGGCAACAAGTCAGGCAGAAACAGGAATGCAGGTTACAAGATACAGGGGCCCATGGAAAAACACACACCAAGGCACAGACTGCAGGTCTGGCCATCCCTTAAATACACCACCTGCAATCAGCCCCAGGTGATGGCTAATTGCCGAAGTGAACCTCTGGTTGTTGAGAGCACCCGCTGGCCAGCCCTGGTACTGCAGTCCACAAGGCAGGCGAGTCCCACCACTATTGGCAAGTCCATTCCTGACACAGCCAACATTTAAATCTGAACTTAGACCAAATACTGAGCTCATCCCTATTCAGCAAATTTTTGGCATCTCTGCTATGTTGTCCTTCTATGGCTCTGGACTTCTAGAAGTGTCTGTAGACAAAAAGGCAAGACATGGAGCTGAGAGTAGACTTTATGGAAACATTACTCTGGAGTGTTTTGGTGAGAAGCTTTACACAAGGGTTCATCGGGTTGTACAGAAGATCTGCTTCCTTTAAGATTCTCATATTCTTTCCTTGTGGCTGAATCTGGTGCCTCTTTCCAGCTTAAGCTCATGAATTTCAGGACTTCCATGTTGTCAATGGCCAAAAGGTCACTAAACATTCTTCTTAGCCTAGTGGGAACTTTGCTCTATGCTTCAGGAGGCTTATCCATCTGGAAATTGTATTGCCAGTCTACAAAACTCTTATATATTTCTCATCATAAAGGATGGCCTCCTGCCATGGCATCTCTTCTGTAAGTAAGCAGTAGATGACTACACCAAATGCCCATACATCAAGGCCACACTTGGCTCTAATTACTGGCCCTTTGACTCTAGTAAGGCCAAAGTCTGTGAGCTTGATGCAGTGGCACTTCCAGTCAAACACTAAAACATTCTCTGACTTCATATCCAAATGAACCAGTCCTTTCTCTGATATGAATTTGAGGGCATTGGAGATCTGCACAGCATGTCTTTTTACTGTGTCTTTTGGAATTCCTACAAAAAAAAATATATATATATATATATATATATATGTGTATGGTCACCCAGAAAATCCATAGCAGACCCATAATCTTAGAATGCAGCCTGGCTAGCAAGATAAATGGGGATAAGGCACCTTTTATAAATGTGTGGGTGACTACAGTGATTAGGACAAAGTGATGGGACTTTCAAGATGGAGTTTTAATAAAAAAGGGGCAAATGTAAAATTTCCAATGGAGATGTTTAATGTCAACTAAGAGTTTCCTCTCAGTTTCTGTTGCATTTCTGGGACAGGAAAGTGAAGGGAAATCTACCCCTAAAGTATACAGGACAGCATAAAATAAGCTGAAAGGCATTTGAACTCTCCTCTACAATAACTAGGTAAACCAAATCTGACCATCCTTATATCTTAATGTACTTACATGTGGTATGATCAGGGAGAAGAGATCTCCAACCGGGGCCAGTTCTTGGGTAAAGGCACAGTAGTCGGCGGTGGTGAAGGCGGTGCCATAACATCCGATGATGTTGGGATGAGATGATAGTAAGAATGAAATACTGAAAGACAACTGGCTGGTTCTTTTTTTATCCAGGACCTTCACTGCCATTGATCTGTGAAAATAAAAAGAAATTAACTTAGATGAAGAACTGGAAATTTGTAGCTAGTATTTATCTATCTTCACTTGAGATTCTCAAACATGTTAATAAGATCTGCTGATCCCAGGCTGAGAATATATTATGCTTCATTTAAAGCTAAACCTCAACCTTACCAGAAGACAGTTGTACAGGACCCTCTCCTGGACTGAAATGGCTTACTCCGATTCCACTGCACACTGTGAGATTCTCACAATGTGCATTAGAAACTGCAGCAAGTCAGATAGAGCTCCACCTCATATCCTGGCTGGAGGACATCCAGAACCATTACCATAGATTCCTCCACAGACTGACTGTTCCTGGCTCACATTTTTCATCCATTGGATTTCTGTTCTTTGGATAATGATCCCATGTAATGCTGAGCCTCCATGGTTTAGAGAGGTTTTCAGGCAAATACAGCCTGCTAGGAACGTCACTCCTCCAGACAGATGCGCACATATCAAAATATGTTGAGGGGTGTATAGCTCTTCCCCAAGAGCCAGCCCACTGACTAACTGTCCAAAATAAAAGCCTACCAATGTATAATAAAAAGGAATCACACTGTATCTGAGCACCACAATCCAAAAAGACTAATTAATTTATTTTTATTAAAAGCAAACTCCCCCATCCATCCATGTCTCCATGTTTTATTTAGATGAGGAATCACATTTATAAACTCCCCCTAGAATTTCTGTCTGTGGCCATCTTGAGTAAGGGCAGAGAATTCATGTAGCAATTACTTCCTGGAATCCATCTGCCTTTAGTTCAGGCATACAAGCAGGTGGGTGTGCTTAGCTGAGAAACCCCCTTTTGAAGACTCCAGGAATGTATGACATCATTTGCCTAGGCATAGAAACTAGGAAATGACTAAAGAAATTTAACAAATAGTTTAAAACCAGTAAATAGAATACACTTTTCTATCTATTTTCTAATGCTAGCAGCATAAGGATAGGAAATAGTCAGTGTTGTTCAGAGAGTGAAGTTCCTCTTTCATGTTTTAAACTTTTTTTTATTTATAGAGATGTAATAAATTCTGGCATTGGGTCATATTTGCTCACTCCATATACTGTATCTGCTATTCTTCATTAATAGTGTTCCCCAGGGATTCTACTTTACTGCTCCCTTTATTTGTTTATAATATTGTATTGATTTTCACACAAAAAAAAAAAACTAAAAAATGTGTTACATCAAATAATTAATATGGGTTATACAATTAGTTACAGCATAACAGTTCTCAGCTTTTACAGCCAAGATCAAGAAGTCTCATCAAAAAAAAAAAAAAAGTTTCATCAAAACCTTTGTGGGGTATAAAGACTAAAACAATCCCGGCTACGGCCACTTGGCTAACCAAGCAGCTTGCCATACCCCTTGGATCCATCACCATCAAATGTAAGTCAACTTGCCGAGCGACACGGCCATAGGCCATTACAGGTAACAATAACTACACGAAAACCTGTTAATAGCCAAATGGCTCCTTTTATTGCAGAGTAAGTCTACAATTAGCGACTTCTTGGAAAAAGTCTAAATCTTCCAAATCACATTTACAAGCATAGGCATAAATATTTGTAGAGGATATTGAAATGGTGGACACTGGGGAAGAGCTCAGTGTTCGGTCTAAATGCAAGTTTGGACCAAGCACTGGCTTTTCAGATGTATTCCTTACTTATTCACACAGGGGGAGGGCTTCCAGGATCCAATAGGCCCCCACAACCACTGCCAAGGGTTGTGTGGATGAGGACCTTGTCTTCATTAACATTGGCACAAGGGGCTGTGTCAGGGAGATCGCCTATGGCAAGGCAATCCCCATGTTGTTGGCATGTGAAGGCTGCAATCTCACATTAGGGTTTGATATGGATTTTCAGGGGAGACCTCACAGTTTGTGCACAGTCCCTTTTAAGATACTTAGTAGTAGTTATTTCCTGGGGACTTCATGTATTGTTTACATTTTTTTTGTGAGGTACCTTCTTAAAATTCATAGCAGACTCCAAAGTTCTAATAAGCATTTTTTTTGGGGGGGGCTACATGCACTTTTATTCTTGCTGTAGAAAGTGCTCCAGATAAAATGACAGTTAAAAGACCAAAAGACTAACTGGCAAAATGGGATTATTTGTTTGCATTGGTGCATGCTCCCCAGGGCAATGCCCACCCCCGTGCTCCCCAGGGCAATGCCCACCCCCGTGCCATTTTTCGACAACCCCTTGCATATTATCCCACAAGATTGGCATTTTTACTTTGGCAGATTCAGCTCCTATTGATTCCTATGGTGTTTAGATTCTACATCCAAATTTGTTTGGAGTTTGCAGAAACTCTTGCCAAATCAAACACTGATGTAGTTCGGCCCCTCACTAGTTGGCTCATTCACTCACCCATTTTCCTGTCCTTGGTCAATAATACTTTGCCATATCCACCTTCTCCAAGCTCTTTCACAATGTGATAGTACTCCTGTAAGTCTATCTGATGTAGTCCTTGTGATGAGAAGGAGACAAGTCCATCTAGAAGTGTTCCACATCATGGACAGCGGAGGCCATAGTGTCTGGAGAGAAAAAAAAAAAAAAAAAAAAAAAAATTGTTAAGCAAAAAACAAACCTTTAAACAGAAAAAAAAGGAAGACATATGTCAAATATGACTATTGTTACCCTCAGTTAAATACCCATAAATATGAAATACTCAGTATGCCTACACACACACATATATATATTTATTATTATACAGTATTTATAAAGCGCCAATAGTTCACTCAGCGCTGTACATTACAAAGGGGGACAGAACAATACCAATACACTGCAAACATGAGGGGATTGAGGGTCCTGCTCTTTCGAGCTTACAATCTAGGAGGGAGGGGATGGTGGCACAGGAGGAGATAGCTGTGGGGGATGGAGTGGTAGGAAGAGTGGAGGAGGTTGGCAGGTTAGCAGGGGGTGGGGTAGGCTTCCCTGAAGAGATGGGTTTTCATGGTGCACCTAAAGGAGAGGAGAGTAGGTGATAATCTGATGGGTTGGGGCAGGGAGTTCCAGAGGATGGGTGACACCCTGGAGAAGTCCTGGAGGCGGGCATGGGAGGAGGAGACCAGGGAACTAGAGAGAAGGAGGTCTTGTGAGGAGCGGAGTGTGCGTGCTGGGCGGTACTGGGATATTAGGTCAGTGATGTAGTATGGGGCAGTATAGTGGACAGCTTTGTATGTCAGTGTTAGGATTTTTAATTTGATCCGTTGCGCCATCGGAAGCCAGTGGAGGGATTGGCAGAGGGGGATGGCGGAGATGGAGCGGTTGGAAAGGTGAATGAGTCTGGCAGCCGTATTCAGGATCGACTGAAGCGGGGATAGCCAGCAGCGAGGCAGGTCAGTGAGGAGGGAGTTGCAGTTATCGAGTCGTGATATGATGAGGGAGTGGATGAGCTGTTTAGTGGTTTCTGGAGTTAGGAACGTGCGGATTTTGGCGATGTTACAGAGGTGGAGTCTGCACAAGTTTGTTAAAGATTGGACTTGGGGCTGGAAGGATAGGTTGGAGTCCAGAATGACACCAAGTACTCTGGCTTGTGGGGCGGGTTTGGAGTCGGCGAGGATTGGAGGAGGGGGCCTTGATGAGGATCAGGAAGTAGGCTTGTTTGGCTGCGTAAGAGGAGGTGTAGGTGTGGAAGGCAGATTTGTAGCAGACAAAGGCTTGTTGGCATTTGGTTTTGCACCATAGTCGCTCCAGGGCATGACTGTGTTTGAGGGATTTGGTGTGATCAGTCTGCCAGGGCTGGAGCGGTCGGGGTCTGATGTTGCGTGTGCCTAAAGGCACTAGTGAGTCAAGGGCTGTTGACAGCGCGTTGTTGTAGGCATTCATAGCCAAGTCGGGGCAAGACAGGGGGAGGATGCTGTCGTGGAGTTGATCAGCTGCAGAGTGGAGGGGGGCAGGGTTAAGGTTGCGGAGGTTACGGCTGGTAGTAGTGTGACATTTGGAGGGGTAGGCGTTGGGGGACGAGGAGATAGAGAAGGTAATCAGGTTGTGGTCAGAGAGAGGGAAGGGGGTGTTAGTGAGGTTGTGGGGAGCGCAACGGTTGGAGAAGACAAGATCAAGGATATTACCGTTTGAGTGGGTGGTGGATTGTATGCACTGTGCAAGTGCAAAGGAGGAGGTTAAGTGGAGGAGATGGGATGTGTCCGGGTTGTCGAGGTTGACAGGGTTGTTGAAATCCCCAAGGATGATGGGTAGCTCAGAGGAGAGGAAGAAGGGTAGCCAGGAGGAAAAGTCATCCAGGAAGCAGGATATGGATCCAGGAGGCCGGTATATCACAGCAATCTTCAGGGGGGTTGGGGAGAATAGTTGGACACAGTGGGCCTCAAAGGAGGAGAAGGATAGGGAGGGGGGGTTTGGGAGGACTCAGAAGGTGCTGTGCAGTGACAGGAGCAGACCAACCCCACCACCTTTACGACCGTTAGGCCTGGGTCCAGGTGAGACCTCCGTAGGAAAGTGCAGCAGGGGAGGTAGAGTCAGTGGGCTGGATCCAAGTTTCTGTGATCGCTAGGAGGTTGAGGGAGCGGGAAACAAAGGTCATGGATGGCAGTAAGCTTGTTGCACACCGATCGAGCGTTCAGGAGTGCACATGAAAACGGGGGAGATTTTAGGGAGCAGGGGGACATATACCAAGTTACGGGGGTTGCGGCAGGACGTGGAGGCGGGAAGGTGTTGTGTGGGTGAGGGAGGTGGTGGAGGGCCAGGATTCGGGGAGATGTCCCCCGTGGTTAGGAGGAAAATGGCGAGAAAGGTGGCATGGGAGCGGGATGTGCAGGAGCGTGAGAAACTACTAGTGGAGGTGTTCGGGTCAGTGGGAGAGTGGAGTAATAGAAGGAGGTGGTGGGTGCCGTAGAGGGGCGAAGGAAGCAGTGAGGACACAATATACAAATGTTTGGGAGGAGCAGAAGGATCTAGTGAAGAAGGAATCTAGTGCGGATTTTTGGAATGGAGGAGAGGAAAATGAGGAGGAGTGGAAGAGGCATTTTGGGGAGGTGATGAGAGCAATAGTATGGAGATGGTAGCAATAAGGGGGAGATGTACAAGTTTTGGGGTGGAGCAGAGGGGTAAAGAAATGAGATTTGGGAACAGAGGATAGTAATATGATAAGGAGAAGAGGGTGCATATTATATAAAGGTACTCAGAGTGGGACTCAGGTATGTAGATGTTTCCCAGGGTGATTGCTTGCACTCTGTCCATCGTGCAGTAGAGTTTCTTGCTGCTGTTGTGTTTTCCTGCTGCTTAACTTCAACTGCTGTGTTTAACTGCTTTGCACTCCATCAAAAGCAGCACCCCAATCAGAGACTGTGCCCCCCATCAGTGATCTCCCCCCATGAGCTGATCTAAATTTATAGGGAGATGCTCAAATGAGCATTCAACTCCACCCCAATTAGAAGCTGATAAGGATCACATGAATAGTAGGGATGTTTCTCAGGGAACAGGCTACAGTCGTAAACTGGGTGCAGGTAGAGGTGAGGACTGGTCAACATACACACAAATATAAATATACCATTTGTTCTGAATTTAACAGGAGTCAATGCATTTTTCTAGTTAAGAGATAGATGCATTTACCTGTGAAAGTAGAGAAGGCATAATTAGACTGCTGTGTTTAACTGCTTCACACTCCTTCAAAGCAACACACACACCTCTCAGTGGGTAGCTTTATTAACCTAATCCAATTAGACTAGTGGATACTTCCATGTATTCCATTTTACTATACCCTCACCCTTCTGTAATCAGCTAATTTTCAATTTTTCATGAAAAGAGTTTGGGATGGAAAATGAAATATTCAGGCGTTACATAAATTCTCCAGGTCAACCTTTGCACAACAAAAGGCAGTCACCCCTATCAGTTATGTAACAATGGAAGGCACTGAAGCTGCTATCTGGAGACAAAGGATGGCTCACCCCCAGGGGCGGACTGATCAATTGGGGAACTCGGGCACTGCCCAAGGGCCCGGGGTCAGTAGGGGCCCCCATGAGATGCCCCTGGTACCTTTTAATAGGCTTTTTTGGGTGTGGTTTGAGGACACAGGGGCCCCATGATCCCGTATTGCCCGGGTGCCCCATGAGTTGTCAGTCTGCCCCTGCTCACCCCTATTATTTATATAAACACATATAATACACATGATATAAACACATCACAGACCTGGCTGTAGGCATCCTCCCAGCTATTTAGCATATTATCTGGATCTAGTGGAATACCCCATGACCTTTATTTCACATAGTTAATATTTCCACATCCCAGAAGCAGATAACTAACCTATCTGGTTAGTTAATAAATGTGTGGTCTAAAATATATACAAGATTTACATCTCCCAAAGGGGGTTTTAAAATGATCATTACCAATATGAAGTAAAAGTTCTCATTTAGAATATGTACACACATAAGTAACAATCATCACCTTTTGTACCGATCAGTGAAATAATGTCTTCCATCTGGACAGACTTGTGTGGTAGACATAACATTGAAGCAGAATAGCTAGAGCTCTAGAAGTTCTTGACCCTCCTATACATTCTGAGATAATTCCTACATATAGGTGTCCATTTATGACACAGAGAAGAGCTGTGATTCAGAGGATCACAGCTACTCTCTGGTCATTAACAGTTTGACACTCATGAGATCAGCGGAGAACATGTTCTCCACTGATCAGCTCAGGGTTCAGAGAATCGGTCATTCAAGTACACAGAAATGGCCAGTTTATGAAGTGCAGATGTCAGCACTTCATTGGTGATTTGTGACAATTCTCCCTCCCAGAGGTGGAGAATCAGGGAGGGAGGACAGAATCTACCTGAGAACGCTCAAAGAAGGAGGACTTTTATTGACTTCCTACTTCCTCTTTGCCACCAAGAGAGTAGTAATTGCAGCTCCCCTGTGTGTCACAAGGCCACAAAGAATTAGATCAGGTTATAAAAACAATCTAATATTATACTTGTGTGTATACATGTAAGGAGAATATATATAATTTTTATTTGTGGTTTTAGACAAAGTCTGTCTGGAGCCTGGCCAAGCAAGTCTTGCTTGGTCAGGCTTCAGGTCATAAGCTTTCTGCAACTCACCAGCTAATAATGGGGCCATCAGTCCAGCCAACTGCTCCTTAGGCCACTTTTCCCTTTCAGCAGTTCATTCAAATGTGGTTAAAAACACCTCAGGATCATCCTCTCCAGTGGTTTTTGTCAATAAACAGCCCACACAAAAGTATGGTGTACTACCGGAATCACTCCCAGCCTCAGTCTGCTGCTGGAACTGCTCCATGACGGCCTCAATTTTTTGCTGCTGCACCAACAATTCCCTATGGCGGGCTTCCGTTTGTTCCAAAGCTTGCTGCTGGGCTGCAATACTCTACTGGAGACTTGCATTAGTCTGTTGTTGGTTGGCATTTGCCAGAGCCAACTGTCTTATCTCCTCCATGCTGGCCTTTATTTACCACAAACTGCCTGCAGTCTTCCACCATGTGTAACGGGGTTTGCTCGGCAACAGGTGTGTGTGACCCCCTGGGTGAGTTCACAACTCAAAACAGGAACAGCAAAACAGCAGTTTTGGTGAAAAAAACCAAAAAGGTGAGGTTTATTTACACTATTTACAGAAGAAAAAAACATCCTTGCCAACTTGGCCACTTACTAAACAAAAAGCTTCCCTCACTATCACCTAGGTGCAGCCTTGTGCTACACCCAGTTCCCATCAACCTGTTAATTGAAGGCTTGTCTCACCGCACAGCCAGGTATGCTGCTCCGCAGTCTACTCAGGCACAAAACTGGTTCCTGGATGGAGAAACTCTCTATGCAGGCTGGGAAGTTTTATAGGAGGCCCTAATGAGTCCACTACCTTCAGCTGGGCTCATTACCTCACTGCAGAAGGCTCAGCACTTCCCTCTAGTGGAACAAATCCACATAGAGCCTGATGCAGGCCATAGATGGAGAGAAAACTGGCCGATTTTTCTTTAAAAAAAAAAAAAAAAAATCAGTCATTCAAGTGGCCGACATTACCAGGAATGGTAAAAAAAAAAAAAAAAATCTGCCGATTTTCATCACGTCTACAGCCGGCAAAAAGTGTCCCTGCAGAGAGCTCCTCTATTTCTTTGACAGTGCTTTGACATTTATATTGGTTGCAACAATGTATCTATTTGTATCCATTTAGGATACAGATGTTTTTATTCTGAAACAAATAGATAGATACATTGTTGCAACCGCTATAAAATGTCAAAGAAATAGCGGAGCTCTCTGCAGGGACACTTTTTTCTGGACTGGAATTATTCTTCTTCTTCCTCCTCTTCTTCTTTTTGTCTTCCTCTTGCAGGTCACTGCTCATGCGCAGATTTTTTATTGGTAAAAAGATCGGCCGATTTGCCCATAATTGCCGCGAAAATTGGCCGATCGGCAAAATCGGCCGATCTTTTTTCAACTTTACCGATAAAAAAAAATCTGCCAAAATACCGAAAAACGGCCGAACAAGTAACCACTAACAATCCGAAAATCGGCCGATTTTAATTTCGGCCTGAAAAATCAGACGATTTTCGACTCATCTATGGCCTCCATAACTCTCAGACAAATGTATCTTCCATCGTGGACGCAACCAGGTGATTTTACCTGCCTACTGTCACTATATATATGTATAATATGTATGATAGCAAGTTGCTTCCAATTTTTTTTTATTTTTAATATATAATTATTAATTTCATACAGCATAAAAAAATGGATATTGAGGCGCCCATCCTACTTAGAGCTATATCGGCTGTTAGTATTGCACAGGATCACAAATGTTACGATCAGACAGCCTCGTGTGTTTCGGACACGTACAGTCCTGGAAGAGCTTTCTGACAATGATGTTGAGGACATGTTTTTGCTGAACCACTAGTGGGTCATGGAGGTTTACAACCTCATAGCTGAAGTAACTGAGCCCCTGATGAGGAGAACCCATGCCATATCTGCAATGGTCAGGTTATTAGCTGTGTTAAATTATTTGGCTACGGGTAACTTTCAGCCATCATGTGCTCGCATCATTGGAATTAATCATCCCAGTTTTTCTAGATTCCTGAAACCAAGTATGAAAGCCATCAAGAGACATATAGATAGGTACATCCCTTTCCCTAGAACCATGGATGAGTGGCAAGAGGTGAAGGTAGGATTTTTCCGACAAGGAGGGATGCCAAATTGCCTGGGAGCCACAGACTGTACCCATATTGCGCTGATACCGCCACAAAATAGAGAGAAGCAGATCAGGAACAGGAAAAGATATCACTCTTTAAATGTTCAAGTGGTGGTGGACTCCGACCAGCACATTATGAGTATCAGATCGGGGTTTCCCAGAAGTTGCCATGACACCCATATCCTGTGGCAGTCAGCTCTCTATGAACGATTCCAAAGAGGACAAATGCCAGGAGGGCTGGCTGGTGGGTAAGTAAATTTATTTTATTTAATATTTATGTAAAGTAATTGTTGATTTTTACTTATATTTTCTTGTTGAATTCTAGGAGACGCAGGATATGGATGTCAACCATGGATGCAGACGCCTCAGACGGTGGCCGAGGTTCGATATAACAGTACACATATACAGTGAAGGAAATAAATATTTGATCCCCTGTTGATTTTGAATGTTTGCCCACTCACAAAGAAATGATCAGTCTAAAAATCAGTCTACAAAACCAGTCTCCGGACCTTCATCCGATTGAAAATCTGTGGAGGGAGCTGAAAGTTCAAGTTTCCAAACGTCAGCCACCAAACCTTAATGACTTGGAGAGGATCTGCCAAAGAGGAGTGGGCCAAAATCCCTCCTGAGATGTGTGCGAACCTGGGGGCCAACTCCAGGAAACGTCTGACCTCTGTGATTGCCAACAAGGGATTTGCCACCAAGTACTAAGTCATGTTTTGTGAAGGGGATCAAATCTTTCTTTCCCTCATGAACATGCAGATCAGTCATCATTTGTTAGACGCATTTCTGCTGAATTTGTTGTTGTATTCTGTCTCTCAGTGTTACAATACATTCCATTGTTAGACCGATCATTTCTGTGTGAGGGGCGAACATTCAACATCAGCAGGGGAGCAAATACACATTTCGTTCACTGGACATACCCGTTCAGTTATTGAAGGGACATTTGGAATGTGGAAATCCACATTCCAGTGCCTATCAAAAACTGATGGCTTTTTACAGCACTCTCCTGAACTTGCACATCAATGATGATCTTCCACCTGAAATACCGTCACTACCCGCTGCCTCTGACGATTCCTCAGACCTAGGGAATCGTCCGTCAGAGACCGATTCAGAACTACTTCAGGGTAATTATGTGTTCATTTACATGTAAATCAGGGGCGGACTGACAACTCATGGGGCCCCCGGGCAATAGGGGATCATGGGGCCCCTGTGTACTTGTCCAAACTCAAAAAAGCCTATGAAAAAGTTACCAGGGGCATCTCATGGGGCCCCCTACTAACCCCGGGCCCTCGGGCAGTGCCCGAGTTTCCAAATGGTCAGTCCGCCCCTGATGTAAATGTTGTAACATACTATGTGTTTTAAGTATCATTTAATTTGATGTTTTTTAGAATCTACAAAGAAGGATGACTAATTAGCTTGATGTTTGGGATCCTATCCTGTTCAACTGCACTCCTGTGATTGTATATATAAGTCAAATGTGTACTGTGACTTTTGTATTTCATTTTTTTAATTGTGGATGGAGCAGGGCTTAGTCGCTCTCTGTGCGTCAATTGACTTACAGACCTGGCTTGGGAGCAAGTACACACCAGTGCCTACCATAGCAAGTGGGTTGCTATGGTGGCACTCGGTGGGGGGAGGTGCGAGGAGTGCAAGCGTGGTACCCCACAAAAGGAGGATCCGTGCCGCTGTGTGATGACTCGTTGCATAGAGAAGGTAAGTATATGTTTATTATGCCAAAGAAAACATTTTTCCCTGTAGTATAACCTCTATGGAGAAGTAAGGGCAAACAGCTTTTCTCAATACTTCTACTTTGGTTTAGAGGATCCTATGAATAAGTTGGAATGACAAAACATGTCAGGAGGTGATGTCAGACGATGTAGCCGGAAGTTCTGAATCGGCCATTTTGGAAGTGGTTTACCCATCTGGGAGATAATGAACTTTATACTTTTGCTGCGCTAACTCTGCAATTTTAACCACTTCCCATCTGACCCTTGTACATAAAACGGCCGCACCAGAGCAGTGCAGGAGCGGGTTGCTGTTCATAAACAGGCTGTGCACACTCCCTGGGACCTCGTGCCAATCAGTGATCACATGAATAGTAGTAAGCAAGATGTCACTTCTGACATCATTGCTTACTACTCGTGAAATCTGTGAATGATCACAAAGGTCACATGGTACGGGGCTATTCACAGCAGCCATGTGCCAAGCTGTGACCAATCACAGCTCACACAGTATTTCTCAACGGCTGCAAGAATGCAGCCAGAGAGAAGGAGAAATTATTGCTTTTACAGCCTTTATGGGTATAAAAGCAATCAGTGTAAACAAAACAAAAACAAAAAAAAAATCATCACCCCCCCACAAGTAGTACAGTGTCACCATGGTGACACTGTACTGCTAGGGTGATGGTATGTTAAAAAAAAAACAAACCAGAAAACAAATATAAAATATAGAAATGTAAAAAGAAAATTTGAAAAATTATAATTTTTGGTTAAACTAATTTGTTTTTTTTTTTTTTATTTAGTAAAAAGATAGCGGAATAAATTTTGGCCAAGATTTATGAAGAAACATTTTTTATTTGCTATTTTTTTTCATTTATATAGCAAAAAAAAAAAAAATCCCAGTGGTAAATAAATACCACCAAAATAAGGTTTTATCTGTCTCAAAAAAATGGTAAAAAAAAATTCATATGGGTCCAGTGTTGCATGACCGCGCAATTGTCATTCAAAGTGTGATAGCGCTGAAAGCTAAAAATTGGCCTGGACCGAAAGGGGAGGGAAGTGTCCGGACCGGAAGGGGGTGAATGTGTCCGGACCGGAAGGGGGTGAAAGCGTCCGGACCGGAAGGGGGTGAAAGCGTCCAGGACCGGAAGGGGGTGAAAGCGTCCGGACCGGAAGGGGGTGAAAGCGTCCGGACAGGAAGGGGGTGAAAGAGTCTGGACCGGAAGGGGGGGAAAGCGTCCGGACCGGAAGGGGGGGAAAGCGTCCGGACCGGAAGGGGGGGAAAGCGTCCGGACAGGAAGGGGGTGAAAACGTCCGGACAGGAAGGGGGTGAAAACGTCCGGACTGGAAGGGGGGGGAAGCGTCCGGACTGGAAGGGGGGGAAGCGTCGGGACTGGAAGGGGGGGAAAGCGTCGGGACTGGAAGGGGGGGAAAGCGTCGGGACTGGAAGGGGGGGAAAGCGTCGGGACTGGAAGGGGGGGAAAGCGTCGGGACTGGAAGGGGGGGAAAGCGTCGGGACTGGAAGGGGGGGAAAGCGTCGGGACTGGAAGGGGGGGAAAGCGTCCGGACTGGAAGGGGGGGAAGCGTCCAGACTGGAAGTGGTTAAATGTAAGCAGTTCTATTAAAGTGCCTTTAAGTTCTATGGAGGTCTTGTACTATTGCTATATTTTTCTCTTTGTGGTACCATCAGTGTTGTGTGGAGCATTTAAAGCCAGGATCCGGGATAGCTGCTGGTCTATTCTAAGCCCCGTTTACCTGTCCTCTGGGTATTGGAGGACAGGTTTTGGATCACAGAAGACACCTTTTTCACTATTATTTGAGTGTATGGGTTCACATCATCCATTTTGTTTGCAGTTACCGGGAGGATTTGCAGCATGTTTTGTACTGGGTTTCTTTTGTCAATTAGGTAAGGTACATGGATTGACAGGAGATCTTGTGTTTGGGTTTTTGTTGTGTTTGGGCATTCACTGTCACTTTTTCTTGCTGTGGTAGATTTCCACATTTGCAGTCACTTAGTGCTGGTAGCACAACATGTTTTGATTTATTGATATATTTCGGGTACACCGAGGTGTTTTGGAGGCATATGACGTTATAGGGAAAATGCACGGTTTATTTCTTTATTTTGAGGTAATATGGGAACAAGGAAGAACTGTAGGACTACGCCTATCTTTGGATAGTTCACTAAATAAGAAAAATATTTTTTGGACACCAGATGATTTTTAGTGACCTTTTGGATTTATTTAAAGATTCATTTTCAGATCACAATCTGAATTTTGCACAATTTTTATTTTTTTTAATGTGGCTCATTATCACTGTTTGGTTTAGAGACGTGCACTGCGGAGCAGGAGTGTCACTGAGCTGTTCCACACTCTTCAGGTATCCGGACTTCTTTTTTTTTTTTTTTCTGGATCCATTACGACTCGTAAGCAGCAGCCAGCTCATTCTCTCAGTATGCCGCTGAGAGGCTGAACCAGCCACTGAAGACCACTCCACAGCCCGGAGCTCCAGCGAGAGCTGTAGATAAGAGCACAGAGCTGGCCACCGACAGCCACCACTCTCTGCCCACAGAAGAGAACTGGAAGATCAACAGTCTTTGATCTTGCAGTTCTCAATCCTTGATGCGGCATGGGACCAATGGAGAATCATTTTGAGGTTGCATAGACCAAGGTGTTTGGGGTTTTTTTGGTTTTTTTTAATTGTGAACTTCTATTTCAATGTTCTACAATGAATTAAAAATGACAAAATTGCATAATAGACTTTATTAGGTTACTGAACAAGCCATCATTGAAAGAAGTATGACCGATCCTTTTTGGTCATTACACGCTCCTTGGTCACCTCATACTTTTAATACTTCTGCTTTGGTGTGATCTGGAATCAGCTGAAACAGGGGTGTCCAAACTATGGTCCTCCAGGTGTTGAGGAACTGCAAGTCCCAGGAGGCCTTTCAAGACTGACATCAACAGGCAAGACTCCCAGAGGCATGATGGGACTTGTAGTATTTCAACAGCTGGATGGCCATAGTTTGGACACCCCCGAGCTGAAAGCAAGCCAACAACTACCATCAGGTGATGACACAGACCCTCACTAGCCTTTTTACATAGCACATCTGCGTCCATTTAGAGGCTTGATCAGCTTTTGTTGGACAACAAAAAAATTCTCGCTTGACACTAATATGTGCTCTATCATGGTATTAATTTTACAGATACAAGCAGCTGAGGAAGATGGGAAAATGAGAACCTGGCACATCAGCCACACCAAGAAGGATGACCCTTTACTGTCTTACTACCTACTGGGCTTTGAAACTTGCACTTTGGATCTGGAGCATAGCCTAAAAAAAAAAAAAAAAGCTGTTTGACAACAAGGAACCCTACCAGAGCTGAAGATGGGACCAAATTTAACTACTACATTATTGGACAATTTCAGTACCTCCCTGCTATGCCATTTTTAGAACCTGTCACCCTTTAATGACAATTAATCAATCAAGCTGTATTTAAATTGCTAGCATTTTGGTGAGGCATATTGAACTCTTTTGTTTGTAGTTAAACCAGATAAATAAAAAAAAAGTCAAAACATTTTGAAAAAAAAATAATCTTATTTTCGGTTAGAAAAATTAGTAAAATATATTACATTTATATACCACTGTATACAAAAATGTATTCAGTTAAATTTCTGTAGTAAAAAATTATACCTTAACCACTTGCCCCTGCACTGCTCCCTTCCGGCTGTTTATGTACATGGGCCGGACGGGAGCAGTGCAGGGGCAGGTTGCCATTCATAAACGGCGCCCGCATTTCCAGCCTGTGCACGCTACCTGGGAACACAGATCACTGTACAGAACCGCTGTGGTGAGGTCTTGATCATGTGAGGTCTTGGTCATGATTGGCCAATCAGTGATCACATGAATAGTAGTAAGCAAGATGTCACTTCCTGACATCATTGCTTACTACATGTGAAATCTGTGAATGATCACAGAGGTCACATGGTACAGGGCTATTCACAACAGCCTTGTACCATGTGACAGGCTGTGACCAATCACAGTATTTCTCAATGGCTGCAAGAATGCAGAGAGGAGAAATGATTGCTTTTACAGCCTTTCTGGATGTAAACACAATCAGTGTAACAATCTTCATCACCCCCCCCCCCCCACAAGTAGTACAGTGTCACTTAAAAGTCTTAAAAAAAAATAAAAGGAAAAAATATATTTTTTGGTTATAAACTAATTTAGATAAATTTTTTTTACTAAAACAATAGCTGAATACATTTGGCCAAGATTTATGAAGAAAGACTATTTATTTGCAACATTTTCTAATAAAAACACCTTTTTTCAACATTTTTGGACATTTTTTATTTATATAGCAAACAAAATAAAAATCCCAGTGGTGAATAAATACCACCAAAATAAAGTTTTATCTGTCTCAAAAAAAATGCTAAAAAATTCATATGGGTACAGTGTTGCATGACCGCGCAATTGTCATTCAAAGTGTGACAGCGCTGAAAGCTGAAAATTGGCCTGGACTGGAAGGGGGTAGAAGTGTCCGGATTTGAAGTGGTGAAAATAGTGTCTCTGTAAGAGTTAGAGTATTCAAACTAATATATATATATAAATTAGTTATCAGTGGTGTACTGACAGCCTATTACATTGCTATAGCCCCAAAAATGCAAGGATGATATAAATTGACAGTCTAAGGCATTATGTCACAATGAATAGGCATAGTTATAAATGAAACCCCCCCTCAAAAAAAAAAAAGAAAAAGCAATGCCTACCAGTCATGATTGTGGCACATGCGTGAGACTTATTTTTACAGACTAAATGCATGGAGAGGCCCACAATCAAGGGAGTACCTTTGTGCTTCAAATGAGCATACATTGTACACAAATAATGCACTTCATAACTACCTGTTACACGTATTGAGGCTATGGCACACCACGCAGGTGTAAAGAATCATACAAAGGGGCAAGCACCCCAAGGTGTTTTGTAAGAGGCTCGATGATTTTATTTCAGATAGCAATGCTTCGCCACAAATACTTTGAAAATGCCAATTTAACCTCCCTAGCGGTCTGATTATGTCCATATGTCTGTGTTCAAAGCGGTACATTTTTTTGCATGGAAATATGTATTTTTTTTATTGTAGGCCTGTAATTTTTAGGAATAACTCACTGAACAGATCCCAGAGCAGCGCCACATGGTAAACCCAAGTGTAGCTCAAGGTTACCGCTTGTGGTACTGAAACTTTACCCCGAGCTACACTCGGGAATACTGCTAGGGAGGTTAAATATTTTTTTTTAGCTGTCATTGTCAGCACCCTTGGTAGTGAGCTCTTGTAGATACTCAAATTGTGGTTCCCTGGCGTGGATTCTAAGCCCCAGCCTGCTTCTACACCAGAGCCCATGATGGTGGGGATGGACTTGCAGCAAGCTGGGACCAGGTCGCGGCCCCCAGGTACGCCCAGCTGAGGATGAGGAGACCACTTGAGGGAGCAGAGTACAATGGGAGGAGACAACTGGAAATCCAATAGGATGGGCGGAAAACAAGCACAATCAGAGAACGAAGCCGGGGTTGGTACACAAGTAGTCAATGCATGATACAGGCATTTGCACCACACAGACGCTCCAACAACTAGGCAGTTGCTCAGTCAAAGTGGCCTAGACTGAGCATGTCTTATATAGACAGGCAAACAAGGAGGCGGGCCAGGAAGTGATGTAAGGGAAGGAAATAAAAGCCAGAAAACAGCAGATGACGCCCATAGTTGAGCACAGACAAACACACATGTGAAAGGGATCAGGAACAGCAATGCAGCAAGGAGGTAAAAATACACAAACAAGAAACTGCAGGCTAACTTATGACAGTCATGCACATTATAATTACAACTCAAAAGACTCACAAGAATGGGATCACAACATGTAAAAGGCTGATTGGGATCATTTTATATTTAAATGGCTTATGTCTGTTTAAAATTTCCACTCGTTGTAATGAGGTCTCTTACTCCCTCTGTGACCTCATCAGCCCCTTATAAATTAAAAAGATGAAAAACGCCCGTGAGGTGCTTACATCCCTCAAATAAAATCATGTTGTTTTCTTGCATTGCTTTCACATGCAGCTTCTCATGAAAATTGGAGTTGGAAAACTTCAATTCCAGTTCTCATCACGGATTCTTAAGCTGCTTTCTACTTTTGTCACCCCGTGGTAGTATTACAAATCAGCCAAGTGTCACATACATTTCACCCAAGCCTGGATACTAATGGAGATTTAGGGATTTATCTTCCATATAGAAATGTTGGCAATTTTAATTAAAAAAAAAAAAAAAAAGGAAGCATTATGTTCAAAATACTTTAAATGTGATAATAAGACACAAGTCTTAAATAATACAACAAAAACATCATATAAACCTAAACGAAGCAACGTCACAACTGAATTTAACCCCTCGCCTACCGGGCACTGCTACCCCCTTCCTGCCTACAGGACACTTCTACCCCTTTCCTGCCTACCGGGCACTTCTACCCCCTTCCTGCCCGCCGGGCACTTCTACCCCCTTCCTGCCCGCCGGGCACTTCTACCCCCTTCCTGCCTACCGGATACTTATACCCCCTTCCTGCCCAGGCCAATTTTCAGCTTTCAGTCCTGTCGCAATTTGAATGACAATTGCTCGGTTGTGCAACACTGTACCCATGTGACATTTTTATCTTTTTTTGAGACAGATAGAGATTTCTTTTGGTGGTATTTAATCACCTCTGGGTTTTTTAGTTTTTGCTAAACAAACCAAAAACAAACCAAAACAACTGAGAGTTTTCTTAGTTTCTGTTATAAAATTTTGAAAAGTGATTTTCTTCTTCACTGATGTGCGCTAATGAGGCTGCAGTTTTGGGCACTGATAGGCGACACTGATGGGCACTGAAAGGCAGCACTCATATGGCACTGATAGGCACTGTCAGGCAGCTGAGATGGAAACTGATGTGGCATTGATGGGCACTGGCAGGTGGCATTGATGGGAGTGCCCTGATGATCAGTGTAGATGTCCCCGCTGAGTAATGCGGATTACCGACTCTCCTCAAAAGCTGTCAGCATGACAGCTCATGAGGCGAGAAATGCCAATAGCCAGCAATTCCTTATTTACATGTGATCAGCTGTGATTGGACACATCCGACGATTTCGGCTCTTTCCATTCATCGATGAACTGCTGTGTGCCAGGGGGCGTGCACGCGTGGTTAGAGTGGGAGGATGTCATATAACATCCTGACAGAACGAGAAAACTGCCTTGCGCCCATCATTTCCTTATATGGCGGGTGGGAGGCGGTTAAATTATTATTTAAATTTTTTTTAGTATTCTTATGGGTCCATGGGCCCCAGCTGTTGGCTCAGTGGCGTAACAGACCCAACCAGGTAAAGAGCAGTTGACATTTTTTCTGCTCCTCTTTTTCCAATGTGACTTGCTGTGATTCAACAAGAGCATTGTGGCGTCTTATTTCAGTCAGAAGATCTTGTCTATATCTTTGTTGCTCCTGTACTGAACGGTCAATCTGAGTCTGCCTAAGTTTCTAATAGGGAGGTCAGTGTTTTTCCCAACAGTAGAAAAGTATTGTTTGCTTTTTCATATAATTCAGCCAGGAGTTCTCTCCTTCTACCTCTTGGCCTGCGAATGGTACCTGGCATTGAAGAGCAACTGTCTGAAGGACCGTTAAAAATTCATGTGGGTGCAGGGTTGCATGACTGCGCAATTGTCATTCAAAGTGTGACAACGCTGAAAACTGAAAATTGGCATGGCCAGGAAAGGGGATGAAAGTGTCTATACTTGAAAAGGTTAAAAATGAAAAATTTCCAGCTTACCTAGCTGTGGGGAAAGTAACATTTTAAAAGGTCTGTGACATTATTGATTTCCAGAGTAAAATGGAGCTATGCCTGGTCATCCATAGGAGGGATCAAATATGTGCCAAAATCATATCCTCTGTACGGCACGTCCGGAAGGAAGTCCCATCATGCAGCGGCACATGTTCTCTAGCAATGAGTTGGCAACCCAGACCAGGAATTTCCTGGACCAATCAGTAAATGTAGTCTGTAACAGTAGGCAGAGCCTCATTTCTGGGCTGGAGGACATTGAGCTTCATCGAACATCTCTTCCTCAGCTTGACTGTCCCTGGTCCACCTCTTTTATCTATTGGCTTTCTGTTCTATCAGTTGTGGAAACTCATATGTGGGCATTACCTGGGGTGTCTGCATGAAAATACAGCTTGTCCAGGAATGTCCACTCCTCCAGACTGACAGACAACCCAGCAAACAAGGCATTTTTATGCTTTCAACTCCTCCCAAGATCCAGCCCACCATTTGCATCAGGACTAAGGGCTCTTGAGAGGAGTGCTGAGGAAGGGTGCTGTGATGTTTTCACCTAACTTAACAAGGGGCTAAACATGGTCTGAAATATTCCAATGTAAAATTGGAAACTTGACTTTTTTCTTGCCATTTATGGAAGTGGTTTGTTTTCACCATGGATGATAAGCTTTGAGTTCAACAACAGAGGCAGTGTTGTCATTTCAAGCCAGAATTTAGGTGCTTACAAGATTTTGGCAGGATCAGTAAGAATTTTTTTTTATGTACGGAGAAAATTCAAGAGCCCCACCCAGTGCACAGGAGGAGTAACTTCTCATATATGTACAAGTTACATCCCCCATGCATCAGCCAGGGGTCTTGTCCATCCACCAGGGATAGTCCAGATTTGTCATGAAAGAAAATATAAAGAAATATTGTTAGAGCAAAATAAAGAAAAGTATCTGTGAACAGCAAACATGAAAGCAGAATTGTATGGTAATCAACGGCACAGGGTCAGTTCTCAAACATTACTTCCTTATAGAATGACTGAATATCCCAGTACAAAGTGATCTACATTATGTATATATGAAATGTTAAAGATTTATAAAGTTACAGACACTGGCTATATAAGTGGTTTGTGTAAATTAGAAAATGGCCCTAGAATAGAGAATCATAGTTAATAAAACAAAAGGGAGAGACCTACATTAACCAAAAGAAACCATCCTTCACTAGTTTTACTGTTTTTGATAATAGATTGATTAAACACAACTCAGGCCCCTACGAGTTACTGCACTAGAGATGTAATATCTGTTCTTGAAAATGCTAGATTAAATTGGTTAGCATTTTACTATTAAATATTTTAAATGATTAACAGCATATCCAACAAGAGTCCTGCTATGCTAACAGCATATCCAACAAGAGTCCTGCTATGCTAACAGCATATCCAGCAAGAGTCCTGCTATGCTAACAGCATATCCAGCAAGAGTCCTGCTATTGTCATTGCAAGCCTAGAAGAACTTTTTGTATCAACCGCTGATTCTAGTTTCACTTTAGTACTCCGAACTGCAAGGCTTGGCCCCACCATTCCAGGAATGGCCAACAAAAGTTATATCATTGGCATATAGTACCTCACAGGAAGGACACATCTAGAATGTACTCCAGTCATGCTTGCATTAAATCATTCATCCAACTTCTAAACTATTACATTACAACATTCTTGGCAGTGAAATAGTACACTTTTACAAGAATCTGTACTTCAGAAAAGGGACAACTGAAGAAATTAGACAGAAGGATTTAGTTCCAAAAATGGATAATCCCATCCTTTTGGTGGAGACACAATGCCGTTAGTAACAAATTAAAATTAGTGTTGGAACATGACTACACACTTAGTGCAGAACTGCCAATGTGACATGGACCCTACATATTTGAATTGTGCAGTTGATACTATGAAATACAAAATTATATGACCCATTTATTTCCTCAAGAAAGCCACATACCTGAGAAAGTTGACCATATGTGATGTTCTTTCACCATCACTCGATTTTTGTTCATCCAATTTCTACTTCTGCACCAACATGTAAAGAGAATTCATCAAACATGATTGGTGCCTCTGCCATGCTGTTCTTCTCTGGCTCTGGAGACATCTGTTGCGTACCTGATGGGAGACTGAAATGACGAGGTCGGCCTCACTTGCTAGTCCTGACCCCGCTGGAGTTGGGACATAGGGAGTGTAGGACCCAGGGAAACGAGCACCAGTAGTTTGCAGCTCTTGCAGATGACGATCCTCTGATTTTGGCAAAGTAGTAGTAGGCAGAGCAGGTTTTGTGGATTGCCAGGTGTGCACCAGAGCAAGGCAGGTAGTGAGGACAAGAGACAGGAGCAGTGTCATGGAATAGTCAGGGTCATCAACAGTCAGGCAGCATGGTACAGAATCAGAAGGAAAGCCAAGGTCAGGAGCAGAGCCGAAGTCAGGAACCAGGAGAGCAATCAGAGTCAGGTGAGGAACAAGCCGGGTCAGCAACAAAGGAATCACACAGGAACAAGCAGGGCACGGGGGAGCTGAAGACCAGTCAGCACTGAACATGAGCAGAGGCACTCCTTAAATAGGCTGTCTGGCACTAATCTTCAGCGTGCGTGTGCACGTGCACAATCATGCATTTCTGCAGGAATTCCTATGCGCATGCCCGATCTCGATTCTTCTTGCCAGAAATCCCTTACATTGCGCCCCCCCCCTTAGGGGCAGCCTCCAGATGCCCACTAGAGCTCGTTCCTCAGGGTGAAGATGGAGATAGGCTTGAACTATCCGTGGGGCATGGACATTAGTAGATGGTTCCCAGGAATTATCCTCTGGTCCATAACCTTTCCATTTGATGAGGAACTGGGTCTGTCCACCCCTCTTCCTACAATTCAAGATAGCCTCAACCTCATACTCATTTCCCTCAACCAGCAGTGGAGCAGGCGCCTCCAGATCTCGATTGGGAAACCCACTTGGGAATATGTGGTTTTAACAATGGAACACCCGGTGAATCCTCATATTAGCAGGTAGTTTCAGTTCAAAAGCCACAGGGTTAACCTGTCTCGATAGCGAATCGTCCCAGGTATCTTGGACAAAGCTTTCTTGAAGAACAACTTAATTTTAGATTTGCCGTGGATAACCAGACTTTATCTCCTTGTTTCAGTTTTAAGTTTCCCCTTTTCCTTCTGTCAAAAAATGTGTTACTCACCTGAGCTTCGGAAATAGTTTTCTACAATGATTCACCGTTTCTCCTGAGGAACTCCATCCTTTCTTGTACTGCCGGGACAGCGGGTTCCACTGGTATTTCCAGAAGAAAGGGGGGATGGTATCCATAGTTGGAGTAAAAGAGGGATTGCTTGGTAGCTGAATGAATGGAATTATTGTACGCAAACTCTGTTAACGGAAGGAGAGATACCCAGTCATCAGACTGTATTGCTCCAGAGTTTGGTTTGGTCCAGAGTTTGGTTCGTTCTTTCCGTTTGTCCATTAGTTTGTGGGTGATATGCAGAGGAAAAGCGTAACTCGATCTAATGCTTCACACAGAGATTTCCAAAAATTGGATGTAAATTGTACTCCTCGGTCAGATACAATATTCGTAAGATTACATGGTGTTCTTATCTTTTTGATAAAAGCAGAGGCAGTTTCCTTGGCAGAAGGAGTCCCTTTCAAGGGAATGAAGTGAGCCATTTTTGACAGGCGGTCAACCACTACAAAAGTAGTGGTGAATCCCTCCGATTGGAGTATGATCTCCATTGACTTGTGGAGCTTCTCCCAAGTTTTTCCGGTTCGGCCAAAGATTCCAACAGGCCCCAGGTCTTGGCTTTGGCAGACTGTACAAGATCTCACATAGTCCTGGCAATCCTTTATTGCGTTTGGCCACCAGAAGGAGCAAGAGACCAAATTTGAAGTCTTATGAATCCCGAAGTGACCTGCTAAGGGGTGATCGTGACATCTTTTGAGGATAAGAGTCCTGAGTTCTTCGGGCACAAAGATTTGTTCCTTGTGAAAAGTACAGACCATCCTTTAACTACAAATGCATATCTATGGGAGGTGGATGATTATCCACCACTTCTCTTATTTGTGTTATGAGGTCTGTCTGGAGAAGTAAGAAGTTCTTGGCTGGCAAAATCGTGTCACGTTCAGACTGTATAATTGGGTCAGGAAACATACGGGAGAGTGAAATTGGGTCAGGAAACATACGGGAGAGTAAGTCTCGTTTACCGTTTTTTGATCCAGGAAGGTACATCAAATGGAAGACAAAAGCGGGAGAAAAATAGTGCCCATCTTGTTTGTCATGGCCTGAGGCGTTTTTGCCGTTTTTCGGGTACTCCAGGTTTTTATGGTCTCTGAAGATGAGAATAGGGTGGGATGCTCCCTCCAATAAGTAGTGCCATTCTTCCAGGGCTGCCTTAATGGCTAGCAGCTCTGTCTCCCACATCATAGTTCCTTTCAGAGATTTAATTTCCTGGAGAAAAATGCAACAGGGTGCAGAAGGGAGAAAAATGCAACAGGGTGCAGAAGGGATTTAAGTCCCTGTCTTTGTGATAAGATGGCTCCTACAGCATTCTCCGAAGCATCCACTTCGAGGACAAAGGCTAGAGCAGGGTCTGGATGCTTCAGGATAGGTGTGGAGGTGAACAAGGTCTTTAATTGCTCAAAGGCTGCTTGGGCCTCGGGAGTCCACTTGAAGGGAATATGCTGCCTGGTGAGCTGTTTTACTGGTGCGATGATCCCAGAGAAGGTTTTGATAAAATTTCCTGTAGAAATTTGCGAATCCTATGAAGCGCTGCACTGCTTTCCTGTCTCCTGGAATGGGCCATTCTAAGACAGAGGACACCTTTTGGGGGTGATTACAAGTCCAAGGAACTGGATAGAATGTGTCTCAAATTCAGATTTCTCGGCCTTTGCGTAAAGGCGATGTTGGCGTAATCTATCCAGTCTTCTTTACGTGATCCCGATGTCTATTTACCTGGATGACATCCTAGTTTTCTCCAGTTCAATGATTAAGAATAGATCCAGATAGTCTGGAAATACACCATGTACTAGGTGTTGGAAGGTTGCCGGGTCATTACAGAGACCAAAAGGCATTACCAAGTATTCAAAATGCCCAAATCGGGTTTGAAAGGCCAGCTTCCATTCGTCACCTTCACAAATTCTCACTAGATTGTAAGCGCCCCTCAGATCCAATTTTGAGAAGAAACATGCTCCTCGCAGCCTTTGGAATAACTCGGGAATTAGAGGAAGTGGATAACGATTTTTAAACGTTCTCTTGTTTAGGACACGGTAGTCCACACAAGGTCTTGTTTAGGACATGGTAGTCCACACAAGGTCTAAGAGTGTGATCCTTCTTCTCGACAAAGATGATGCCAGCTGCTTCTGGTGATGTAGAAGGCTGAATAAACCCTTTTTCTAGACTCATCAATATAACCCTAGAGGACCTCTAATTTGACTTCGGATAGGGGGTAAATTCGAAAGGAATTTCGGCGCCAGGCAGGAGCTCAATCGGACAGTCATAGGAATGATGAGGAGGAAGAGTATTGGCACTCTTTTTATTGAATACGTCCAGATACTCATGGTACACCACAGGAACGAGTCTCATGGTCTCGGGATCAGAGTGAATGCTGAGAAGAGGGGTTGCTGCACTTGTTTCTTTGGAGATACAGTGATTCAGACAGTATTCCAAAGGAAAGAGGATCTCTCCAGACAACCAATTGATGGTTGGGTGCTCTTAGCCAGGGCAGGCCGAGAATAACTGGAAAAATCGAGGAGGTAATAATATCCAGACATAGAAATTCCTGGTGTCCTGAGGGAGAGTAGCATAACTTTGACATGGTTTCTTGTGTCACCGGGTTGCAAATAATAACGGACCCATCTGCAAGATGAACTGCAAGTTTTGTGACTTGATACGGAGCGAAATCTTCTGGGTAGCGAAGTTGGCATCCATAAAACAACTACAAGCACCCGAGTCTATAATGGCTGGGACTGTGATTGTCCTTTCGGCCATTTGTAGTTGAAGATGGAAGGAGGGATGCGTTTGGTTTGTACCTTGGGGGTGCATCATATAGAACCAGTTGGGAGAGGGCTTATGAGGCCTTATTGGGCATGTTGCCACATAATGACCTGCACCACCACAGTAGAGGCAGAGGTTAAACTTCTGTCATTGAATGCATTCAGCCGCAGACAACTGTGGTCTCCAAAAGCTTCTCCTAGATGGACTAGTGGGCGACTCTGATGGAACAGCATTCGTAGAGGGCACAGAGGTCCCTATTTCTGAACATATCAGAATTCCCCCATTAGTTTTCTCATCCTATCTTTCCCAAATCCGACGGTCAATGTGGACTGTCAGGTCTATCAGGTTCTCCAACCTGGTTGGTACCCCCCTCAGGCAAGCTCATCCTTCAGGGTGTCAGACCAAGACGGAACTGGTAGCGGAGCGCAGACTCGTTCCATTAAGTATCGGAACTCCAGATGCGGAAATCAGTAACAGTAAGCTACAACAAGGCCAAAGACCTGTGGAAGAATATAAGCATAGATTCAGCGGTTTGACGCAGGAAAGGATCAGCATAGATTTGTGCCATTGCTGTGAAAAAAAGTCTGCTGAAGTTAGAGCCGGATCATGTTGCTCACGAAGGTGATATGCCCAGGATTGAGGTTCATTCCTAAGAAATGTGACGATAAATCCTACCTTGGTATTTGGTGATGAAAACGTCCTTGGAAGAAGGGAAAAATATAACTCACAGGAGTTACGAAAAGTTCTCAACTGCCTGCGGTCTCCTGTAAAAAAAACTCAGGCGTAGGCACCCGGGGTTCCGGTAGGGCAGGAGTTTCAAAGATCATATTGGGCTCCATTTTAGTGGTTACATCTGCAGTGAGATCCGCATCTGTGCGGCCATTAGAGTCAGTTAGCAGTTTACTCTCCAGATGCTCAAAGTTTCTCTGCAAATCTTGCACCAAGTTAAACAAGGCAGATGCTGAATGGCAAATGTCCCCCAATGGAGAGGCCTCCCTTTCAGACTCCATCATTGGCTGACTGGTACTATCACATACCTGATGGGAGACTGAAATGACGAAGCTGGCCTCACTTGCGTCACTAGTCCTGACCCCTCTGGAGTTGGAACAGAGGGAGTCTAAGACCCAGGGGAACAAGAGCGCCAGTAGTTGTTGTTTGCAGCTCTTACAGATGACCTTGGAAGGCTGATGATCCTCTGATTTTGGCACAGTAGTAGTAGGCAGAGCAGGTTTTGTAGATTGCCAGGCATGCACCAGAGCAAGGCAGGACAAGAGAAAAGGAGCAGTGTCATGGAATAGCCAGGGTCATCAGCAGTCGGGCAGCATGGTACAGAATCAGAAGGAAAAGCCAAGGTCAGGAGCAGAGACGAAGTCAGGAATCCGTATCAATCAGGAGCGCAATCAGAGTCAGGTGAGGAACAAGCCGGGCCAGCAACAAAGGAATCACACAGGAACAAGCAGGACAAGGGGGAGCTGAAGACCAGTCAGCACTTAACATGAGCAGAGACACTCCTTAAATATGCCACCTGGCGCCAATCATGTGCGATCCCGTATTTCTGTGCACAACCGGCAATTCTTCTTTGGGAATTTCTATGCGCATGCGCATTTCCGATCGCGATTCTTCTTGCCAGAAATCCCTTACATCTCAGACTGAGATCCAGAAGTGTGTGTTCAAAGCCGAAGACAAGGAGCTGGGAGCCGATGTGATGTTCTGTGAAGTGTTTACAGTCTGAGCAACCATTGGCTTCTTATATAAAAGAAGAAATACTTTCTATGAGATTCTCATAATCTCCTCCTATGTCTGAATCCAAAGTTTCTTCTTTCCAGCTTTCATTCAGATATTTGAAGACTTCCGTTGTTTGACCTCTTTTGGTAAAATCAATTGCCAAAAGATCACAAAACATCTTCTGTATCCCAGTGGGAACCTTTCTCCATGCTTCGGGAGGATCATCTGTCTGGAAAGTGTTTTGCCATTCAACAAACTGTTTGTATCCTTCATCATCAAGGTTGGCCACTTGCCATGGAAACTCTCCTGTGAGGAGGCAGTAGATGGAAACACCAAATGCCCACACATCCAGACTGCCATCTACAACCAGTGTATCGGAAATGGTCATCTCACGCAATTCTGGGGCCATGTAGTGTTTGCTGCCACACCTGGCTCGAAGTACTGTCCCTTTGACCTTAGCAAGGCCAAAGTCTGTGACCTTGACACAATGGCAGTCCTGGTCAAACACCAAGACATTTTCTGGCTTCAGGTCCATGTGGACGAGACCTTTTTCTGCTATGAACTCGAGAGCACTGGCAATCTGCACAGCACACCTCTTTACTGAAGCTTCTGGAATTCCCACCTAGAAAAAAAAAAACACAATAGATGTTAAATACAGTAGCGTATATTATAAGGAGAAATAAAGAATCAATAGAAGTCTATGTATGATCATAACATTTTTTTTTTTTAGGGTAGGAGTGGATTCTATTGTTGGATGTGTCCCTCCCTAGGAAGATTCACTTTCTCTAAATGTCTTGGTGACCACTGTCATTAAACAAAAATTCTGAATTTCCCATCACTTTGTCTTAACTGTTATTTATTCAAGCCTAAAAAAATGGGCATACCTGCACCTTAATGCACTTACATTTGGAAAAATCATGGAGAACAGATCACCAGCAGGGGCCAGTTCTTGGGCAAAGATGAAGTAGTCGATGGTGGAGAAGAATAAGCCACAAGATCCTATGATATTGTGATGAGCAGAAAGAAAGTAAGAAATGCTGAATTCATGGAGAAAAGACTGCTGACTGGTCCGGTCTTTATCCATCACCTTCATTGCCATACTTTTACCTGTGGAAAAAAATGAAATAACTTGGATCAACAACTGGAAATTTACAACTGATCATTTCTGTATGTTTTACTTAAAAAAATTGGAGATTTTAAAAACAACCTGTATTGCTCTTTATTGTTTAGATCAAATGGTACAAGTAACTCAGAAAAAGCTGAAATATGGAGAAATAACACGAAAGAGCATACAGGGTCAAAATCATGAAAGCCAAATTCAAGGAATACAGAACCGGTACTGGGTCTCTGTTCATTGTCCTGTATCCCCAGGAGAGCCAATTAAGGTAAGTGTGGAAGAGCTAGCTGTAAATGACTGTTGATTAGGTTACACACCTCAGCCCAGAACTGCACTATCCTGGGGCAGGACCAAAGTGTGAAAGTACCCACCAATGTGCTGCATCTAGTGCAGTCTGGAGATCTCGGTGGATAGATTCTGTGCAACCTCTGAGGAGTGTAATACACCCTATGAAAGAACTTGGAACACGGTTTCAAGTTGGTCATCTCCTTGAGTGACACATTGATTCAAACTAACTCTGGGAATATTGGAGGGCTGATATCCCAACCTTGGATAGGGGCTCCTGGCAAGAGTTGGTCTATTTTATAGGCGATCACCCCAAGTAAAAGTAGAATAGAGTGTGGAAAGCAGCTTAGAGAGAGAATCCTATGACAGGAGATCTGTTAGTACCCAATATGGGTGGTACAGGAAACTGGGATCCTGTAGCATAACTCAGCTGGCAGTAGTGAAAGTACAACCTGTGGGGGAAACAGACCAGAGAGCTTCTAGAAGAAAAAGAGTACTCTGGAGAGCATCATATCTCTAAGGGTTTTGACCCTATACCAGGCCCAGACAGATGTATCTGGGATGAGCCTGAAGTGTGACAATGAGGAATTTCCCCAGAAACGATGGTATGGAGACAATTGATTGGGTTGAAAACATTGCACTCTAGCTGAATTCCACACACCAAGCATGGTCTTGGTGGGGAGAGCGAGGGAGGAATAAGTCTGAAAACCCCTATACTCTAAATTAGCCAGTTCCATAAAGGAGCCCAGCAGGGCAGCAGCATTCTACTTTGATCTCAGAAACCAACATTGGACAGTAACTAAAATGGCTGCCCAGTAGTAGACCTTAAAGTTGGGGAGTGCCAGGTTACCAAACTCCACCAGAAGGTGAAGTATGGATTTCACCCACCAAAATCTTCAAAGTTTATTAGGATCTGCTCCTCCCAGACTGAGAATGTATTAGGCTAAACTTCAACCTTGCCAACAGTCAGCTGTATGGGCTCATCTCCTGAACAGAAATAGTTTATTCCGATTTCACTGCACACTGCTGCAGCAAGTGAGATAGAGCCGGCCTCACTTCCAGACTAGAGGATATCCAGCATCATATCCTTCCCAGCCCGACTATTCCTAACCCCTTCCTTTCATTCAGTGGACTGAATGAGCATCACGTATTTATTCATTATCTAGGGAAGGGGTCTCCAAACTATGCCCCTCCAGGTGTTGAGGAACTGCAAGTCCCATGAGGCCTTGCAAGACTGACAGCCACAAGCAAGACTCCCAGAAGCATGATGGGACTTTTAATACTTCAGCAGCTGGGGGGCATTAGTTTGGAGACCCCTGATCTAGGGTGAACTGCATGCTAATACAGCCTGTCTAGGAATGTCCACTTATCCATACAAATATTGTATTTACCATCAAAGCATTTTTATTTATATTTTTATACTTCCTCGCACGAATCAACCCACTGCTTAGTTCCCTAATATTTGAAACCTTTTAGAATTAGAGATGTAATAAATTCTGGTATTGGGCCATATTTGCTCACTACAAATATCTGTTATTCTTCATTTAGCATGTTGCTCAGGGATTCTACTTTACTGTTCCTTTACAATGACAATTAGTGATCTCTTGGAAAAAGTTTATACTTGTAGATCAAATTTACATGCATGTACATATTTGTAGAGGATATTTAAATAATGTTTAGATAATTCACTGACCTGTTTTCTTGTCCTTCACCAAGTATACATTTCCATAGCCACCGTTTCCAAGTTCCTTCTCAATGTCGAAGTAGTCCAGGAAGTCCACCTGTTGTAGTCCTTCAGAGTAAAAGGATACCATTTTATCCAAAAGACGTCCAACATCTTGGTCAACGGAGGCCATAGTGTCCTGGAGAACAACACCAGAAAAATGTTACATTATTAAGAGAAAACAAGCCTTAAAGGCAGACTTCAGAAAGGTGTCAAATACAAATACTGTTACCCTCAGTTACATGCCTAATATGAAATGCTCAATAGACTTCCACATCTACATGTATATGATTCAGGAATAAGTTTGGACACCATATACTGTATAGAGCTTGAACACAACAAGATTCATTTATTGAGTTCAGTTAAAGGACCTTGATACAGTATAAAAACAATGGAAAAGCCAAGACATATACATACAGAAGTGCCAGGACATATCTAATAATTTCCAGTTCATTTGTGTGTGGGGGCCCTCTCAGTAACTGGGGGCCAAAATACAAATTTTTATCCTGAAGTGTCCTTGAGGAAAGGAATGCAATTAAACATTGACCAGCATTTATGGAAAGGTGTATCTGGTGCCAGAACCATCTTGGTGACCCTCTATTTCTGGTAGATACTGCCATGAAAAGACTAAAACATAAAACATAAGAATGAACTACAAGATATGTTCTGATTTCTTGTTGCCAACCAGTTATGCTGAATTTCCAGTCTTGTTGCATAAAGTTAAGAGGATGAACAGAGAGCTCAGCCAGGTAAGAAGTGTGAGTTTAATCAGAACTATCATGTAAAATATGGAAAATGGTTGCCTCACCTTTAGAACCCAGTACAAGGCAGCAGAGGCCATGCTAAAGGCCATCAGAAGATATATTAGTAACGCTTCCATAAAGCATTCCCCCCAAAACTGTGAAGTCCCAGAATAACCCACAATAACCATGAGTGATGTCACACATCTTTGCAGACTTCTTAAAAACATTTTCAAGGCATTTTGTTTTTTTGTACAGATTGGAATATACTTGTAATAGGAGCTTTAGGTACAATTATACATTACCTGGCCACACAAACATGTTTCCCTTTGTATTGCATCACACAAATGACTGCATCAACTTATTACATATCCTGTATTATGAACAACTTTTTCATCAGGCTGATCATGGCAAGCCTCCAATGGCTATCCTGTCCTCCTGTTATACATTCTATTACATATAATCCTGTCCTGACCCCCCACTCATTGCCCCTTTGGTCAGTTGGTCATATTTAGTTTTTTTAAAGATTACATACATGCCATGACACTCTGCAGGACTATTATTAAATAATAAACACCCATTGATTGGTTAGATGAAAGTGATCTTACCTTTGTGGAGGAGGATTCAACTGTGATATCAGATTAGTCCCTTCGAGTATTGAGTTCCACTGAAGATCAACTCCAGACGTCACCAAATCTTCAACTGGGCTGTAATAGATGCGTATACCAAAATCTCTGGAAGTAGAGTGACTGATCAGAGGGAGAGGCCCGCTTTATACAAGGGAGATGGGCGGGGAAGGCAGAGAATGAAGGCTCTCCATTGGCTGTCTTCTAATGTAAATGTTGTGTAAATAACCCTGGATTGTTCTTCCCAATTTGCATCTAAACAGGTTTCCTAGAGAATAGGATTAAACATGCTGAAACCCTTTTTACTTTAACTCAGTAAAAAGTTTTACTTTCTGCCATACTAACTAAACTTTATGTATTAAAAAATAGAAGATTTAAGTTTTTTACCTGATTGTAGATTAAATAACTAATACAAGAGGGAGCATTAAGCAGATAATTTATTGGGAAACATCTCATTGTAACATCCGCTGTAGATTCTTTTGGTTTTTATACATTAGGTCTTACTTCCAGTAACATTGTTCACAAATGGATTTAGTTTAAAAAGGACTTTATTGAAAATAAAAAAAATTAATGAGAATACGAATGCAATCATCATGAAAATTGTTTGCAGGAGAATTTAAATGACTTGTCAGGATAGGAATATTGGAGCTGCCATGCCTGGGCTTATTTCTAGAAATTCATCTCCAGACATTCTGATTGTGTCTTCACTTCTTGGTGGGTCATTGACCTAGAACAAGCCATGTGTATATCAAGCAATGGAAAAAAATCATACTGACATCTAACTTTATTAACTACAGGAAACTTAGTTCCAATACGAAGAGAAAAGGTATAGCTCAGCCATTCACATCTGGGATTCCATGGGTTGCCAAAGGTTCTTTTACCAAACAGTAATTTCTTCTTTCTCCCCTAGAGTGGTTTGAGGAAAACAAACAGAATACAGCATGGCAATAGATCAATATTTTGTACAAATCCGATAGTAGATGGGTCAACAGATATCTGAGCTGACAGTGTAGTAAATCACTCTAATTGAGTAATGCAAATATTAGAAATTACATACATTTGTACAACCCGTATACATTATCGCAAAAATGATACATCATAAATTCAGGTGAAAGAATCAAGCCATGTGGCACAGCAGAAAACCAGCGATGCCTATGGATAATTGCCCATTAATGGCAAGGAACGTTACAATAAGTGTGAAAAATCAAAAAGTAAAAGAATACAAATAAATTGCTCAGTATGACAACCCAACCAGTCATTTCTACCCAAACTGCAAATGACAATTATCTTGCTAGCTATCTGTAAGTTAGATTCTTCTCACTGACCACAAATGTGAGGAACATTCTTTCCACTGACCATCACACTAATGTACGCAGAGCTGTAGACAAAGTAATTATTAGCAGACGTTCTCCGAGATCTGATAGCTATTTCAGGGATTCCTCCATTTTGAAGAGTTTGAGACAGGATGGCTTAGACAGTTTCTATTTTAAAAAGAAATTACATTTATATATAGGAGAAACATACAATATATGTGATCAGTATAAAATGGAAGTAAAAATAAAGGGAGCACGGGGCTCTATCTAGAATGCAGCACTTCATGTCAGTACATCATTTTTCACATTCTAGCAGACTGATCTCACACAATGTCCATGCTTCACCTAGTTGCTCCATTGCCACCTTCTCCCCGTCTTCTGGATCCAGAGTCGTGCAATTTATTTGGCAGTCAGGTTTGATGTAACTTTGTTCCGGCACTTACTCATGTTATACAGAGATCGCATGCTGAGTTGCTCTGTATGGCAGTCAGTGTAAAATTAGGAAAATATATCTAATAGGCAAATAAAGAGCTTTCATGGCAGAACAGCCATATACTGTCTTGTCTGCCTTTAAAAACTACCAAAAAGCTAGCAATTATCTAAAAATAAAAGTCTTTAGCTATGATTTATGTAGAAAAATGCCTATATTTAGAAAAAGGAAGTCACAGTTACTTATTCTTTATAGAGAATCTGATTCCATCTTATCACTTTTTGTTTTACTTCACCTCATCTCAATAAGGTTCCTCCAGTCTGAATAGACTGTATAAATGCAGTACACTTGCTATGTAGGTTTCCTTGATTCCATCTGCTGTTCATCAGAGATGCCTACTACATAGAGATGGTTTCTAAGAAAAACCCTGAAAATCTGTAATGTAGTGAAAAATATAAAGCAGCAACCAATTTGCCATTTAAACATCTGGATAAATGTAACAACAGAACTGAGCTTGTGTTATACACTAAAATACACTTTGGGTTTTGCTTCAAACTTTACCAATGGCTATCTGGCTGCACCCAGGACAGAACTGGTCATCTCAATGGTGATGGGTGTGTGAATTGATATGTTAAACAGGAGGCTGAATACCTGGCTGAGGTGTGACTGCAGATACTGTTTCCATCACAATGACCATGTTTATGGAAGCCAACATCCATTGTTGGTACTAGTGGTGTCCAACTGTGGCCCTCAGAGAATGGCAGATTTGCATTATTATCTCCATATAGGAAGGAACACAATGGCTTAAAAACATAATGATCTCTATAGTCCATTTTTAAAAAAAATCTCAATACAGGTGTATCTTGGTTTACAAATGCCTTGGTTAACGTACTTTTTGGTTTAGGAATTAAAATCCATTGAAAATAATGTCTCGGTTTACAGTGGTTTACATGTCAGTACATAATTTTTCACATTCTAGCAGACTGATCTCACACAATGTCCATGCTTCACCTAGTTGCTCCATTGCCACCTTCTCCCCGTCTTCTGTGTCCAGAGTCTTCCACTTTATATATCAATATTTTTATTACATTTTTCAGAGATAAACAAGGAAATGAGATACGGTTGCAATAGACAATATATAGTTGAGCATTTTTGTTGGTGTTCCACCCATTGGTAGGTGGAGGTGTAGATCTTGTTTAGCATTATCATCAGAGGTATTCGTATGTGTATGATAAACCTTGGTGAGGAGTTTGGGGTGTAAGCAGGGTTTTGGTAAAGGGGTGGGGGAGGAGGGATATAACTGGGTAATTGTGGAAATACCAGTCTTGGTTTGGGAGGTAATTTCAACTAATAAAATGTCATCAGGGTTGTACAGAACATTTTGGGTGATTAAGCCATCGGGTCCATTGATTATGAAATTTGTGATAGGAAGAAGATGTTTTATTTGCTGACAATTTTTCCATTTCACATTGGGTGTTAAGGTCTGTAATTAATGAAGTGATTGAGGGGGTATTATTTGTGTTCCATAATCTGGTAATGTTAATTTTGGCGGCTAAGAGTATGTAGGTGATAATTGTTCGGGAATGAGGAGGGAGTTTCTTGATCCCGATGTGTAGAAGTGCTAATGAGGGGTTTGGAGTTATCAAAATTTTGTTTATTTCGGAGATTAATGGAAAAGTAGTGTTCCAAAAGGATCTAAGTGACTTACTTGACCAAAGAATATGTAGTGTTGAGCCTGGCTCACCACATTGTCTCCAGCATGTAGGAGGCTGTTTCGGGTAGTAGATGGAGAGTTTGATCGGGGTCAGGTACCATTGGTGGAGTATTTTTAGATATGACGCCCAATGGGAGCTACATTGGGTAGCTTTATAGGTGATGTTGAAGGTAATTTCCCAGCATTTTAAAGTTATTTGATCTGATAGGATTTTTTCCCAAATGGTTAGGGAGGTTGTTTGTAGAGTAAATTATGTGTTTACGATGTGTGTATAGAAGGTAGATATACCTTTACCTACTACGCTACATGGAGATGGCTGCTAAAAAATTTAGTGAAAAATATAAACCAGCAACCAATTTGACTTTTAAACATTTTGATAAATGTAACAACACAGCTGAGGTTGTGTTATTCACTAAAATACACTTTAGGTTTTGCTTGAAACTTCAGCAATGGCTATCTGGCTACACCCAGGACAGAACTGATCATCTCAATGGTGATGGGCGTGTGAATTGATATGTTAAAGAGGAGGAAGAATACCTGGCTGAGGTGTGACTGCCCATACTGTTTTCATTACAATTACCATGTTTATGGAAGCCAACCTCCATTTTTGGGACTAGGGGTGGCCAACTGTGGACCTCAGAAAATTACAGATTTGCATGATTCTCTCAGTATAGGAAGGGACACAATGGCTTAAACACAATGATCTCTACAGTCCATATTTTTGGATCTCAGTATATAGACAGACAAATCACGTGCTCTGGATATAGGAAGTCCATAATAAGAAAAAAAATGGGTCTTAATTCAGAACAGTCCAATAGTCCATAATGATGATCTGATCATGTTGTACCAGCTTCATGAACATTCTTCCATAGTGATTGGCAGAACAGTGGCTAAATGGTTAGCACTTCCACCTGGCAGTACTAGGGTCATTGGTTGGAATCCCAACCACGGCACCACCTGCCTGGAGATTACAGTTCTCCCTGTGCCTGTGTGGGTTTACTCCGGATACTTTGGTTTCCTTGCACATTCCACAGACATGCTGGTAGGTTAATTGGATCCGGTCTAAACAAACTGGCTCTAGTATTTGTATGTAAGTTAGGGACTTTAGATTGTACACCCCTTGAGGGTTGAGGACTGATGCTAATGTACAATATATATGTATGTAAGGCACTACGTAAAGTACCTATATTAATAAATGGTGATTTTAGTTTGATACCACTGATTCAGTAAAGGCCTTTGGAACAACTTTCCTGGCTTTCTGAAATTATACTTTATTAGGGTGAGCACAGATTTAAAAACAATCACAGGTTTCCTGAGGACTAATTTTTAGACATACAAATTTCAAGATGAGCATCACTTTGAATGCAGGGTATTATGAAAATTGCTATAGATGTACTGAGACCTAATCATGAGACCCTTCACATTGCCACATTGAACAATTTGGATGGTTATAACCTTCAGCCATTCTCTCTGATTCTAGCCACATCTTCCTTTCTTCATCCATTGTCATATGCCTGAAGATACCTCTGCCATGTCTTCTGCTGATTACCACTGTGGGTGTCTGGCCCTTCCAGTCTCCAATGCCGATCTTCTTACCATAGCACCTCACCACCAAATCCTTTTCCTGAAATCTGCATCCAGTTCTGAAAACCATGATGGGCTGAAACCTTGGCTGTGGTTACACATCTCCATATTGATTGATCATATTCCATATCATTAGTATAGGATATCCAAGCAGTTTTCCTTTAACTTGGTCCAATTAAAAAATAATATATGGACAAATATCAGAACTGATGCATATTTGGCCTGAAGGGGGGACTTCTTGTGACACGTACAAACAAAATGGTTACACGACCAATTGTAAACCTCGTGTTACTTTTACTGTTGTCATAGAAGAGCCCTTAATATGTTACAAAAATCATTGCTAGAAAAATTGACCAAACACAAAATGCTGTAGAGGGGAGTTCAATATTTTGTAAAACAGAAAAATAAAAAAAGGAAGGAGATATGGGGAGTATGCAAAACATTTTTATTTCACAAAAAGAACCCAAACAACAATTTAAAGAGCACATTGGAAGAACAAGGGAAGAAAAGAGATAAAAGTGGTCAAAACTATAAAACAAAGTACAGATTTACTGCTACCTCAGTAGTGACATTTATCATACAACTTTCCCCTTTAAATTGTTAAGCATTCAATCTCACTTTCACTTAAACAAAGCAATACAATACAGAGTTGGCTGAGAAATCAATGCAAATTGCATTTGGAAATAAAACTGCAGCTCCCCAGTGACTTAACAAAAGGCAACCCCTCCCCCATAGTAGTGATCAACATGTAAAGTTGTATTAAGTGGTTCAATTTTCAAATCAGGCACAAAAAATATTTAAAGTGAAGAAAAAAACAATTGTTAACTAAAACATAGAATTGATTTGATCCTAACTGCAATAAATATAATTTGATCCTGACTGGAATAAATTCAAAGGCTTTTGCTTTAAACAAAAAAAAAATATGCCATGCTTTCCAGTCATTTGTTGATTTACTTTGCCAAGTTTGGTCAAGATTTTTCCTAAAACACAAAACTCAAACCATTAATAACACTTCACTCTACCTCTCCGAGCGGTTCCTAATGGGCAAACTACTTCCTTCTGATTCTTTCCAATTCATGGATTCAATAAAATCTCTTTTGAAATTTTGGAATTCCTTCAAAAACCCATCTACTTCCAGTTTCAGTTGGTTATTCTCAGCCAGTAAAGACTCATTTTCTGCAATAATAGTTTGGAGAGGGCCCTGATCCAGGCTTTCCTTACTCACTTACACCTCATTGACATCTCATTGTTCAGTATTTTATTTTGCACTATTTCCCCCATAAGAGGACAAACAAAATTTAACAATGTGGCCAAAAAATCCACATGTGTAACATTATATATATTTTTAAAAAGTGTTACAGAATCTCGTAAGAAAAGGAAAGGTTGTAGGCTGGAGAACATTCAATGGCTGAAACTTAATTAACAGCTTTTTCTGGCTGCTTACAAGATATATGGGAAATTTCTTTCTGCCCTTCCAATGATTTATTCACACTACACATACAGTAGATGTGGATCATTTCCTGCGGAATTTAGAAATACCCAAATCAGTTACCATATCATCTATTGTATGTGGAACATGAACAAGCTGCTCCCTGCAGACGATCATTGAACTTCCCTCGCTGCATCCTTCGGCCTCTGCACAAGCTGACCAACCTCTCCAGGTCATCTTTTGTTCTCTATTTTTCTTAGCTGGAGGTTAGAATCAGAATTTGTCACAGAAGCCTTTAAATTACTGATCCTATTTTTGGCTCAAGATCCTCTATTAGAGATTTTTTTTGCAACTTTAAAAGTTCATATTGCTCAGCCATCCAACAATCAGCAAAGATTAGTCTAGTCTTTCCATTACATTTACTGTATTTTTTCTCAATGAGCTGTAATATCACATTTCCTGTATCTGGTGTCATGGGATTTTACATCCCTACATTACTTTTATAATTGTAGCACTCTCGCAATCTTTATCAGTCTTGGCCATCAATTCCTCCATGATGAACGAAACGTTTACTAACTATACAAAAAAACTTATACCACATGTAGAGAGTCAGCCTGGGGCACAGTCAAGAGGGGGTTAATTGTAGAGGGCGGGTACTTCCCCTTCAGCCCTAATTATTAATCAGCTGAACAGAGAATGTGGTTGTTGGTTTTTTCTGTCTATAGAGAGGAGACCTTCATGCAGGCTGAAGATTCAATTGTCTGAGATTTATCGGTTGAGTGTGCCTGCCTCTCCATACGACTTTGTATATGGTGTGTGCTGTAGCTGAGCACGCTGGGACTTCTATATCAGGGCCATGTATTGTACTGATAGGAAGCTTTACCTGTCTTGTTTGAACTGAATCTGAAGACAAAGCCTGTGGTTTCTGTTTGCTGATGAATAAAGCTGACTAAGTTTACAGAATTGTCTACCTGTTTACCCCTCCGATCCTGACACACAATACTCTCTGACTGGAATATTCCGTATATGGGATTATGCACATACAATTCATAATACCAAATGGTATCTACCCCCTAAAGACCATAGACAGAGGGGGCATGGTGAACAATAGTGATGGGATCTGGTATGTACAGTTAGCATACAAAGGACAATAGTAAAGGCGGACCCCCCCCTCAGCCAGACAACTGGAACAGTAAACATTGGAAGTGTCGCGCTCCACCAGATTATACTAATCGTTACATTTAAATTTAATTAAATATTAAACACCATAAAAATGTGTTTACAAATTAAATATACTTCCTATAACAATCTTGCTAAAAAAAATCTTCAATCTAATATATTAATTTGATGTTTAGTTTGAGGATTTTTTAGCACATTTGAAGATTGGTATAGGAAGTATATTTAATTTTTATACACATTTTTATGGTGTTATTTAATATCATTTAATTAAATTTAACAATTAGTATAATCTAGTGGAGCGCGGCACATTTCATTTTCTCAATTTTGCAGTTTTATGGGTATGTGTATTAGTGTTGATGCACCACAATAATAGGTATTAGTAGTAATTTTAGTTATTTAAATATTTTAATTGATTTTATTAACTAAAATTACTACTAATATCTATTATTGTGGTGCATCAACACTAATACACATACCCATAAAACTGCAAAATTGATAAAATGAAATGTGCCGCGCTCCACTAGATTATACTAATTGTTAAATTTAATTAAATGATATTAAACACCATAAAAATGTGTTTACAAATTAAATATACTTCCTATACCAATCTTCAAAATGTGCTAAAAAATCTTCAATCTAATATATTAATTTGATGTTCAGTTTGAGGATTTTTTAGCACATTTGAAGATTGGTATAGGAAGTATATTTAATTTTTATACACATTTTTATGGTGTTATTTAATATCATTTAATTAAATTTAACAATTAGTATAATCTAGTGGAGCGCGGCACATTTAATTTTATAAATTTTGCACAGTTTTATGGGTATGTGTATTAGTGTTGATGCACCACAATAATAGGTATTAGTAATTTTAGTTAATAAAATCAATTAAAATATTTAAATACCACTTAGTAGCTCACAAGTATACACACATTTATAAACTCATTCACTTGTTTTGAGACACTATGGAGGTATTTTCATTTTTGGAAGATAGAGGATATTTTTTAAAGGTGAAGAAAAGATAATATAAATACGATATTTAGGAAACTTGAACATATAATGGATAAGAAAGTTAATACATGGTGGGATATTATTACAATGCAAAAATATATAAAAGAGAAAATGATCCCAAAAAAATAAGATGGTAACTGCCAATAGCTGATGGGCTACTAGAGGAAGATGACACCCAGGAGTGGAACAATTTCTTTAATTATTATTATACAGTATTTATATAGCGCCAATGGGTATGCTCAACGCTGTACAGTAGGGGGGACAGAACATGAGACAAGACAGTAACAATACAATACACGAGGGGTTCGAGGGCCCTGCTCTTTCGAGCTTACAATCTAGGAGGGAGGGGAAGGTGGCACAGGAGGAGATGGCTGTGGGGGATGGAGTGGAGGAGGTTAGTTGTTAGGTGAGGTCGGGTGTCAGGTGAGGTTGGAGTAGGCTTCCCTGAAGAGGAAGGTTTTCAGGGTGCGCCTGAAGGTGAGGAGGGTAGGCGACAATGAGAAAGGTATGGAAGTCTTGCAATTTCTCATTAAGAGAAAACAGGAAAATTAGGAAAATTGAAAAACAGTACTAAAAGGAATAAAAAGAAAGTAGAAACACTCAAAGTGCATCCAGAATTTGATAAATATGTGAATGAACTTAACAAAAATGTCCAGAGGAAAGACTTGGAGAATAAAACTAGAAAAGGGAAACAATTTCAGAGAGTTAACCAAGCTTACCAACAGAAGGTGGTCTTTAAATGGCAAATTAAGTTGGCACAAAATGAAGTAAGATCTACAGAAACCACACCGGATAGACAAGTAGATATATCCCCAAAGAAAAAAGTATTAGACTTTAAGACACCTCTCAAATATACCCCGAGGGTAGAGCAGAAGGAATTCAAACATAATTATTTTGACAACAATTTAGGAGCACTAATAATTATTAGAACCAAATCAAAATTATAATAGGGGACAACCACATTATCCACCACAGGGAGGTAGACCCTATTATAAACAACCAAAATAAGGGATTCCAATCCAGAGGAAGGACCCCGTAAATATCATATACAGGAAGATTATAATATATCGGACCATGGGAACCATACATACGCACAATATCCACCAAAACCACAAAGACCACAATATTATAAAAAAAACAGTATACAAACAATTTAATCCACCTCAACACAACAGATATTCACCGTTGGCGTCACAGGCTCCAGGTTCACTCATACCGAATCAGTATTCCAAACAGAAAGGGGGGAAATAAAAGGAAACCCAGCAAAAGGGGGTGCAGAGGAGGAAGAAGGCACCAACAAAAATGAAGGAGACTAAAAAGGAGAAGGAATTTTTTATATTAGTGGTGTCTAGTGATGAGCGAATCGAACCAGGCGAAGTGGAATTCGTTTCGAATTTCAGGAAAAATTCGATTTGCGGCGAATCCGAATATTAGCATACTTCGGGTGCGCGAATCGGATTTTTCCCGATCAGCCGGCAAAAGTGTCCCTGCAGAGAGCTCCGCTATTTCTGACAGTTCATTTACAGCGGGTGAAACATTGTATCTATTTGTTTCCATTTAGGATACAGATGTTTTTATTCGGAAATAGATACAATGTTTCAACCGCTGTAAATGTGAAGGAACTGTCAGAGAACTGTCAGAAATAGCGGAGCTCTCTGCAGATACACTTTTTGCTGTACTGGAATACTTCTTCTTCTTCTTTTCATTCTTCTTTTCATGAAGAAGAAAAGAAGAATGAAAAGAAGAATGAAAAGAAGAATGAAAAGAAGAATGAAAAGAAGAATGAAAAGAAGAATGAAAAGAAGAATGAAAAGAAGAATGAAAAGAAGAATGAAAAGAAGAATGAAAAGAAGAATGAAAAGAAGAAGAATGAGAAGAATGAAAAGAAGAAGAAGAAGAATGAAAAGAAGAAGAATGAAAAGAAGAAGAATGAAAAGAAGAAGAATGAAAAGAAGAAGAATGAAAAGAATGAAAAGAATGAAAAGAATGAAAAGAAGAAGAAGAATGAAAAGAAGAATGAAAAGAAGAATGAAAAGAAGAATGAAAAGAAGAATGAAAAGAAGAATGAAAAGAAGAAGAAGAAGAATGAAAAGAAGAAGAAGAAGAATGAAAAGAAGAAGAAGAAGAATGAAAAGAAGAAGAAGAAGAATGAAAAGAAGAAGAAGAAGAATGAAAAGAAGAAGAAGAAGAATGAAAAGAAGAAGAATGAAAAGAATGAAAAGAAGAAGAAGAAGAATGAAAAGAAGAATGAAAAGAAGAAGAATGAAAAGAAGAAGAATGAAAAGAAGAATGAAAAGAAGAATGAAAAGAAGAATGAAAAGAAGAAGAATCTTTTCATTCTTTTCATTCTTCTTCTTTTCATTCTTCATGAAGAGAAGAATGAAAAGAAGAATGAAGAGAAGAATGAAGAGAAGAATGAAGAGAAGAAGAATGAGAAGAATGAAGAGAAGAAGAATGAGAAGAATGAAGAGAAGAAGAATGAGAAGAATGAAGAGAAGAAGAATGAGAAGAATGAAGAGAAGAAGAATGAGAAGAATGAAGAGAAGAAGAATGAGAAGAATGAAGAGAAGAAGAATGAGAAGAATGAAGAGAAGAAGAATGAGAAGAATGAAGAGAAGAAGAATGAAAAGAAGAAGAATGAAGAGAAGAAGAATGAAAAGAAGAAGAATGAAAAGAAGAAGAATGAAAAGAAGAAGAATGATAAGAAGAATGAAAAGAAGAAGAATGATAAGAAGAATGAAAAGAAGAAGAATGATAAGAAGAATGAAAAGAAGAAGAATGATAAGATGAAAAGAAGAATGAAAAGAAGAATGAAAAGAAGAATGAAAAGAAGAATGAAAAGAAGAATGAAAAGAAGAATGAAAAGAAGAATGAAAAGAAGAAGAAGAATGAAAAGAAGAATGAAAAGAATGAAAAGAAGAAGAAGAATGAAAAGATGAAAAGAAGAAGAAGAAGAAGAATCTTTTCATTCTTCTTCTTCTCATTCTTCTTCTTCTCATTCTTCTTCTTCTCATTCTTCTTCTTCTCATTCTTCTTCTTCTCATTCTTCTTCTTCTCATTCTTCTTCTTCTCATTCTTCTTCTTCTCATTCTTCTTCTTCTCATTCTTCTTCTTCTCATTCTTCTTCTTCTCATTCTTCTTCTTCTCATTCTTCTTCTTCTCATTCTTCTTCTTCTCATTCTTCTTCTTCTCATTCTTCTTCTTCTCATTCTTCTTCTTCTTCTGAGGATGAGGATGAAGAAGAAGAAGAAGTAGGATGAAAAGAAGAAGAATTCCAAGCCGGCAAAAAGTGTATCTGCAGAGCTCCGCTATTTCTGACAGTTCTCTGACATTCACTCCATACAGCGGTTGAAACATTGTATCTATTTGTTTCCATTTATGGAAACTTCTCATCCTTCTCCTTCTTCTCATCCTTCTCCTTCTTCTCATCCTTCTCCTTCTTCTCATCCTTCTCCTTCTTCTCATCCTTCTCCTTCTTCTCATCCTTCTCCTTCTTCTCATCCTTCTCCTTCTTCTCATCCTTCTCCTTCTTCTCATCCTTCTCCTTCTCCTTCCTCATCTCCAAGGGCATTTAAATTAAAGGTACAGTGTTCTGCACTAATATAAAGGCTCTCTGAAGCCTAGAAAGCCTTTTTATAAGTTGAATTCGTAGCGAATAAATTTGCATCGAATCAAATTTCTTCCTCAAATTCGGCGAATCAGCCGAATTGAATTTTTGAATAATTCGCTCATCTCTAGTGGTGTCCCTCTAAAAGAGAAAGAAATCCACACATTAGACAAAGGACTTAAATTTGCACCTACCTGAGGTTTAAATAAACTTGAAGCTTATGTAAGTATACATAAATTAGTTAGAAACTTAAATCTTAAAAAATATTATGTCCAAAATCAAACCATTAGGAATAATTTTAATATACAAGAAAATACACACCACACAAATCTTAGAAATAAATCTGTTTTTAACCCTAATATTATTGACAAATATATTGATATTTTTAAAAGACTAGTCATTGAAGACTTAGAGTCAAATTAAAAAATATAAGGAAGATATAAATTTTACAAAAAGGTATTAAAAGTTTGGAGAGTAGAAAAAATTTAATTAGACCTGCAGATAAAGGAGGGGGCATAGTGGTTATATCCAAAGATCAGTATGAAGCCATCAGTTAAAGATGCCAATCCCTCCACTGGCTTCCGATTGCGCAACGGATCAAATTCAAAATCCTAACACTGATGTACAAAGCCGTCCACCATACTGCCCCGAACTACATCACCGACCTAATATCCAAGTACCACCCAACACGCACACTCCACTCCTCACAAGACCTCCTCCCTAGTTCCCTGGTCTCCTCCTCCCATGCCCACCTCCAGGACTTCTCCAGGGTGTCACCCATCCTCTGGAACTCCCTGCCCCAACCCATCGGATTATCACCTACTCTCCTCTCCTTTAGGCACACCCTGAAAACCCATCTCTTCAGGGAAGCCTACCCCACCCCCTGCTAACCTGCCGACCTCCTCCACTCTTCCTACCACTCCATCCCCCACAGCTATCTCCTCCTGTACCACCATCCCCTCCCTCCTAGATTGTAAGCTCCAAGGAGCAGGGCCCTCAATCCCCTCATGTTTTGCATTGTATTGGTATTGTTCTGTCACATGTTCTGTCCCCCTTTGTAATGTATAGCGCTGAGCGAACTATTGGCGCTTTAGAAATACTGTATAATAATAATAATAATAAAGCCACTATGACTAACATGTTAGGTGACATGAATATGTATCAGAAGCTTAATAGTGATCCCACAAAGATATATAAAAAATAAATTTGTTTAACTAATCCAATATGGAAGCAGAAAAAGGAGTATTAAACAGAAGAAAAATATTTAGTACCGACAGTATATAAATTGCCTGTTATATACTCAGTTCCTAAAATACATAAGGATAGCATTAACCCACCAGGACGTCCCATTATTAATTTTATTGATTCAATGACATCCACGCTGGGTGAATATATTGACAATTGTTTTACAGCCATTAGTGGAAAGAACACCTGCTTACCTTAACCCCTTCCCACTGGCGCCTCCCAGCCCTTCAAGAGTTTCAGACATCGGGAGGCTGGGTGGGTGGGGCGTGGTTTAGGGATCCTGTGACCGCCGTGACGCGTCATCACGGCGGTCACATGATCGGGAAAGGTCCCGATCGAAAGAGCGGACCAGGAGATTTCCTTGAGTACCACACGTGTGCTGGGAGCACTCTCAAGCACGTATGTTTTTTGTTACATGAACACAAATGTGGGGCCGCTCGGCGTCTAGGCACAGACGCTGGGAGGCCGCACATTTGTGTGTGTCCGGCGCAA